>NW_026462823.1:0-52129 GCF_021730395.1 Mercenaria mercenaria | reverse complement strand
AAAATGTATGTTCTGTTCTGTTTCATAATTTTGTTAGCTTTTAAATTAAATAAAAGCTTATCATATTTAACTGCACTTACCTTGTTAGACATTATTTGTCACATGTCACTTGTGTGTGCTTACAAAGATACTGATTAATTGATATAATCAATAGGTGTGATAATCCAATCTAACTCTATCAGGACTAATCAGAGGCACGTGTTTGTAACGCATGATTCATTTAATAATAGAATATTTATATAGATCTATATATTCATTTATTCTAAAATATGCAAAATGGAAGAAATATAAAATGAAAACATACAACTATTTCTGAGGGGTCGAAATGTCTTGGGGTCGAAATGTCTTTGGGGTCGAAATGTACAAGAAAATTAAATTTTGGGGTTGAAATGTCTTGGGGTCAAAATGTCTTGGGGTCGAAACGTCCAAGATTCGTAAAATAGATGACCAAAAATAAGTAATGGACCAGTATACGGATATGAACAGGTGCACGGCGCGTGGCCATGACTGAAAGTACCACCACACCCCTGCTACATTTCCGAAGATTTAAGTCTCTTTTTAGCTCATCTGATTTTTTGAAAAAAAATGATGAGTTATTGTCATCACTTGAGCGGTTGTCGGCGTCGGCGTCGGCGTCTGCGTCGGCGTTGCCTGGTTAAGTTTTATGTTTAGGTCAGCTTTTCTCCTAAACTATCAAAGCTATTGCTTTGAAACTTGGAATACTTGTTCACCATCATAAGCTGACCCTGTATAGCAAGAAACATAACTCCATCTTGCTTTTTGCAAGATTTATGGCCCCTTTTGTACTTAGAAATATCAGATTTCTTGGTTAAGTTTTATGTTTAGGTCAACTTTTCTCCTAAACTATCAAAGCTATTGCTTTGAAACTTGGAATACTTGTTCACCATCATAAGCTGACCCTGTACATCAAGAAACATAACTCCATCTTGCTTTTTGCAGGATTTATTCCCCTTTTGGACTTAGAAAATCAGTTTTCTTGGTTAAGTTTTATGTTTAGGTCAGCTTTTATCCTAAACTATCAAAGCTATTGCTTTAAAACTTGCAACACTTGTTCACCAACATAAGTTGACCCTGTACAGCAAGAAACATAACTCCGTCCTGCTTTTTGCAAGATTTATGGCCCCTTTTGGACTTAGAAAATATCAGATTTTTTGGTTAAGTTTTATGTTTAGGTCAACTTTTTCTCTTAAACTATCAAAGCTATTGCTTTGAAACTTGCAACACTTGTTCACCATCATAAGCTGACCCTGTACAGCAAGCAACATAACTCCATCTTGCTTTTTGCAATAATTATTGCCCCTTTTGGACTTAGAAAATCATTTTCTTGGTTGAGTATTATGTTTAAGTCAACTTTTCTCATAAACTATCAAAGCTATTGCTTTAAAACTTGCAACAGTTTTTCACCATCATAAGTGGACACTGTACATCAAGAAACATAACTCTATCCTGCTTTTTGCAAGAATGATGGCCCTTTTTAGACTTAGAAAATCATGGGTAGGACAATATTTCTATTACACAAAAAAAAATCAGATGAGCGTCAGCACCCGCAAGGCGGTGCTCTTGTTTAGCTCATCTGATTTTTTGAAAAAAAATGATGAGTTATTGTCATCACTTGAGCGGTTGTCGGCGTCGGCGTCGGCGTCGGCGTCTGCGTCGGCGTTGCCTGGTTAAGTTTTATGTTTAGGTCAGCTTTTCTCCTAAACTATCAAAGCTATTGCTTTGAAACTTGGAATACTTGTTCACCATCATAAGCTGACCCTGTATAGCAAGAAACATAACTCCATCTTGCTTTTTGCAAGATTTATGGCCCCTTTTGTACTTAGAAAATATCAGATTTCTTGGTTAAGTTTTATGTTTAGGTCAACTTTTCTCCTAAACTATCAAAACTATTGCTTTGAAACTTGGAATACTTGTTCACCATCATAAGCAGACCCTGTACATCAAGAAACATAACTCCATCTCGCTTTTTGCAAGATTTATTGCCCCTTTTGGACTTAGAAAATCAGTTTTCTTGGTTAAGTTTTATGTTTAGGTCAGCTTTATCCTAAACTATCAAAGCTATTGCTTTAAAACTTGCAACACTTGTTCACCATCATAAGTTGACCCTGTATAGCAAGAAACATAACTCCGTCCTGCTTTTTGCAAGATTTATGGCCCCTTTTGGACTTAGAAAATATCAGATTTCTTGGTTAAGTTTTATGTTTAGGTCAACTTTTTCTCTTAAACTATCAAAGCTATTGCTTTGAAACTTGCAACACTTGTTCACCATCGTAAGCTGACCCTGTACAGCAAGCAACATAACTCCATCCTGCTTTTTGCAATAATTATTGCCCCTTTTGGACTTAGAAAATCATTTTCTTGGTTGAGTATTATGTTTAAGTCAACTTTTCTCATAAACTATCAAAGCTATTGCTTTAAAACTTGCAACAGTTTTTCACCATCATAAGTGGACACTGTACATCAAGAAACATAACTCTATCCTGCTTTTTGCAAGAATGATGGCCCTTTTTGGACTTAGAAAATCATGGGTAGGACAATATTTCTATTACACAAAAAAAATCAGATGAGCGTCAGCACCCGCAAGGCGGTGCTCTTGTTTTAAAATTACATTTAAAGTAGCGGTGTCACTATAAACAGGTATATCGATATATTGCAACTAATTTGACGCCATCTTAGGAAATATTGAAATAATTTTTTCATATATGGGCAATATGATGAATATCCCCACTTGCGTCAAACACTCGAAAGACCAAAATGATTGAAGCAATTCCAGATGAAATTTTCATCACTGCTGACGCTTTACTTGCTATAGGTTTAAATGCCAATTATTTCACGAATTGGCCATACATTCAAATAAAACAATGTATCGAAAGGGATCAAATTTAATTCCTCATGGATTTATGTAAAATTAATTAAATAATGTCCAAAATTAGGAATTTTCTGGTGATTTAAACCTGTGTACATACTACACACGATTTACGTTTACCATGTGTCTACACGCCGATATGTTAAAGCAATAAAACCAATAACTTTACATGACTGTGTACACGTCTGCCTGCTTAGCTTGGTAGAGGGTTTGGTCTACGGATCGCGGGGTTGTGAGTTCGATCCTCGGGCTGATTGTATATTCTCCATGACTATTTGATAAACGACACTGTGTCTGAAACCATTATTTTCAATGTGGTCTTTGGATAACATGTAGTGTCAAGAAAAAAAAAATTAAATATATGTTTAAAATGTAAATGATTAAATACTGAAGTATACTAGTTAAATTAGAAACATATTGCAGAACCGTGATCATATAAACTTCAGAGAAATTCAGACCTCAGAGAAATACCTGACTTTACATGCATCATTCTTCTCTAACCGAATTCTGCTTGACAATGTATTAACTATTAATTTGGGCTGACTTTTAACACCTTTTGCAATAATATTAAAGACTGAATGGCCTCCACCTCTGATTCATGTGGGGAAGTTGGCAGTTACTTGCGGAGAACAGGTTTGTACTGAAACAGAATCCAGGAACACTGGTAAGGTTAACTGCCCACCGTTACATGACTGAAATACTGTTGAAAAACGGTGTTAAACCCAAAACAAACAAACAAAACATGACTGTGTAATGTGATTTATGGCCCATTATTTTGGTCCTTCAAAGTTAAGATTGCCTGTCACAAATATAATATATCAGTCTGAACGTTGAATTATTTTGACTATATTGCAATATGTTGCCAAAACTGTATGGCACAGTGATACGCAACCAACATCCCAGTTTTTATGGTATTACTTCACATTTTTCCTTGCTAACCCTCGGCCTAGGCACTTCGGAATTATGGCCCTTGAACATAATAACCAATAGGCTGGTTACTCCAACATGTGAATTACCAATAGGCCGCTTACTCCAACACGTAAACAGTATACAAAGACAGACTTACTATTCAGAAGATTAGGCAATTGTAGGAGACATGCGCTTTTCTCAAAAGTACCTCTAGTATTATTGTTGTTTTTTTTTTTCCAAATAATACAGTACCAGAGTAGACTCCCTTAAACACTCTTTAGTTGACCCAGTATACTTAAGCAGCATAAGCAGAATTTGTCTTAGAAATTTCAGCTGCAGACATACAAATGTTGTTGAAATGCAGCAACAATTTTTTGGTAATTTAATTGTTTATTTACATCACTATCGTAAAGTTATAATACTGGCCAGCTAAGATTACGTAGCGAAAGTTATAGGAAGGTCATTTTTCTACAGCAATGCATAAAACATCCGTTCACGAAGACATTGGCTGGATAAATTTACTTGTAAATTGATAGATTCCACCGATGGAGACGGATATAAAAAATGTTACTTTCGGTTTCAGTGACACAACCGCCATCATTCGGATACGTCCGTGACTACGCTAGAGGAAGTGGCTAATCGTACGATCCCGTATGAATAGTGAAATAAACCGCAGGTGGTTATTCGTATGGCAGTTTTGTATTACATTGTACTGAGGTCATTCAACTGATATGTTTTCAACCGATTTCTTAAGTTTTCTTTAATTTTCAGTCGCACATAAACAATATAGAAAAAGGCTAATTTTATGTCTGCATGCAATATTGTTGTCATCGTGTGACACATATGCAGTAAGTGTGAATAATAAAATTGTCATCTATAGAAGTTCACATCATCGTTTGAATATCATGTAATATGCTTACTTTTTCTTTCATATTTCGGTTGATAAGACTGGAACTAATTATTTACAATAATAAGTCTTCTCTCTCTCTCTGCCTCTCTCTCTGCCTCTCTCTCTCTCCCACTGAAAACTAGAGACGCTGCTAAATATCTGAGCGTCACACTAAGTAAATACATGTATCTCATTTGGTCAGAATATGTTGATAACATCACATCAAAAGCAAATAAATCACTTAGATTCATCAGAAGAGGAATAAACAAAAAACTGAAAAAAAACCCAAAAAACAGGAAAGTAAAAGAAACAGCTTACAACACAATGTCCGCCCACAGCTTAAACATTGCTCCTCTATAAAAATGAGACTAACATTTACATGTCTTCACTTGGTACCAGCAGTGTTCCACAAGATTGGAGGACGGCTATTGTTGTCCCTGTATACATAAAGGGCCTATGAAGCAAAGCCAGCAATCACAAACCAGTTCTCTTACTTGCAATTGCCTCCAACTGATGGGGCATGTTAGTATCAAATATTATTAATCATCTAGATAATAAAACTTGATTAATTCCTTCCAACATGGCTTCCGATAAAGGCACAGTTGTGAATCTCAATTATTAAATTTTAGTCAAGAATTTTTGATTACCTTGAAGCTAGTAAATAGACAGACCTAATAGTAATGGACTTTATCAAATCGTTTGACAAAGTCGATCACAATCGTCTGGTCTACAAGCTATTTCAATTAGGTATATATAGAAAAACATCCATGTTGGTTAAATATTTCCTTTAAATACAATACGAACACAAAAGGTCTTCAAACAGATATGCCACATTTGGTATCAAGGGTACCGCAAGGGTATGTCTGTAGGCCTTGCCTTTTCTTAACATGTCCGTCACCTGCCAGGCTCACTTAAAAGCACCGTAAGACTCGTTGTTGATGATACAGTAGTTTATCTCACTATAAATATCATGCATGATTGTGAGACTCTCTAGCGGTACCTCCATAAAGACCCGGTCAAAGGAGTTAAATTCCGATAATGCGAAGTGATTAGGGTATATAAAAAGAAATAAAAAAAAAAACAACATTGCTTTTCGCTATAAGCTACATATCCATGAATTTAAAAATGCTTAATATTTAGGCGAACCAGCAGTGTTAGATCACAAAAAAGACAAACAAGACCCTAAAATACATGAAAAGAAATGATCAAACAAATGATAAATGTACAAATTTAAGAAACTCCGTATAAAACATGTTTAACCATAATTGGAATATTGCTCAACTGTTTGGCATTCAACAGTCTCTAACATATGGAATTGAAAGAGTACGAAAGGCTGCCGCCAGATATGTTCAAATCAAGTATGTCTGTAGATGAAGCATCACAGAAATGTTAACTGTACTGGCAAACGTTAGAAACAAGGAGAAATTTCACATCCTTACATCCCTGATTCTTTTATATAAAATCCGTCATTCCATTGTTGTTGTTTTTTGTAGATCACCAGTACCGGCTAGACTCTCAGGACCTTCACTTTTATATTCCCTCCTCTCGCACCCATTATCACAAGAACTCAATTTTCCCCCAAGAACCATTAGATTCTGAAACAACCTACCACATCATGTTAAATCTAGTGCTACTCTTAATGAGTTTAGGAGTGGCCTAGATTGTTTAAACCTGAAATATCTGTTTTATCATCTTTTAACCTGTAACTTGTAATATAATAGTGCTGATTTTAATATTGCACACAAATTTGTGTTTTCAATGAAGGCTTAATCATCAGTGTCGACCAGACAGTCGCCTCCCAGTCGCAGTCAGTCATTGACAATGGGGACTATCTAGTTCTGGCTAACATAACTTAAATGACACTGTTTTTATTTTCTGATGGTCGCATTCATTTAGTTATGGCGAAACCCCATTTGTTTAACTAACAGTATCAAACCGCAACATCTCGCACAGTCTCTCGTGAGAAACTCATGATGTCACGCAACAGTTCAGAGCACGTGGTTATTCTTGAAAATCAGTATAAAAATTTTACCTATTTATGAATTTAATTTAATCACATAAAGTCTATAAAACAACATACAATTTCTCAGAAAATGTCAATAAATAACGATTCTCTACAGCCTATTGGTTTTTCAAAATGATGAGTACCCTGATCAGATGACAACTGCAATGACGGACAAAATATTGCAGACAGGGGTACCAATTTGAAACTTGTGTTCAAATTATGTTGCATGGATTATTTATGCCAGATCAAAAGGAAAATTGATTAGAAATATTGTATAGTAAAAGGTGAGTCCATTGCATTTGATAAATTATAGCATGACAGACTTCTGGAACGATTCCTGGTTAGGTGTCAGTACGGGATTCATTTTAGCTCAGAGATCCGTAACAGCATATTATATAAACATCTTTGAGCTGAACTTTTAGCTAGGGACTACTGTGCAGATGTAGACAAATTGATTGTGAAACGTGCGGGACCGTAATACGAGCCACGCTAAATGATTGTTCGTACGGGACTGTACAAAGAGCCACGCTAATCTATTTTAAGACATGTCTAGCACATTCGTATCGCATTTTCTGGTAAACTGCCTTTCCTTTTATTTAACAACAGGCTTAATTTTATAACATTAATGCATTGTTTGTAGAAATGGCATCGAAAAGCAAAATATTTGTAAATTTCTGCATTTTGTCCGCCGTCTTTACACATAACCCTTTCACGGCCGATCAGCCATTGTTGTTTTTGACGTATTAAATTTTTGTCACGTGACACTGTTTTCGTTGGTTTACGGAATTCGGCGAAGCCTGGCGAGTGAATTAGTGACCAGCTGGTCATTAAATATTTCATGGTTTTATATCCATTCGTATCTCAACAATATTTGGCCATCCAAGTGTAACTAACAGGCGAATTAGTTCATTAGACTGTTTTCTACAAATCTACAAAGTTATTTGCTTTATTTTAACGGTGATTTTTAACAGTATTATAACTTAAGTACAGTGGTACTGGCGAGGACCAGACTATTCTAAAATTGTTTAAACATCAGCCAGACATAGACAAAAGTTAATTTTATTAATGGTCTAGCAGAAATTTTATACTCTGAAATTTTGCTGGACCATAAAATTGGCTTTTTGCGATATTACTTGACTGATATTATTTTTATTTTCTGATGGTCACGTCCATTATGGCATAGTCACATTTGGTTTACCGTTACCTAACCAGGTCGAACTGCAGCATTTGCGCACTGACTCTCGTGAGAAACTGATGACATCATGCAAAGTATGTCATGTGGAGTTCATGGCACATGGTTAATTTTGAATATTAGAAACATAACTAAATTACCTTAGATCTAGTTTAAATTCACAAAACAAAATCAATAAGTAACAATTTTTTTACAGCTAGATTTGTTTTCAAAAGGAAGATTACCTTGATCATGGGACAACTGCAATGGGGATAAAATATTTCAGACAGCAGTGCCGATTTGAAACTTTTGTGTATAACTAAGTTACCTGTTTTCAGATAGCGTTGGGTACCGATATTACCAGAATGATTTAAATTCAGTTTATGTCGGATCAAAAGAAAAATGGATTAAAAATAAATTTAAGTTAACGGTGAACATGGTGAATCGAGTGTGGCATTTGATTTAATGAAATTATAGCATGACAGATTTCTGGCATGATCTGGTCACGGTAGGCTTCATTAATGGGTTCATTTCAGCTCAGAGATGCAAAATAGCATAATTATAACATTTCTGAAGCTGAATTGTTTTAGCTAGGTAACTGGTAGCTAAAAGATTCAGCATCAGAGATATTTATAATGCTGTTGAAGGTAAGCAACTTACTATCTATTAAAGTATAACTATTCAATATTTTACCAGAAAAACACATAATTCATTAATAAATTGATTACCAGATAGCTAGACACTTCATATTTTAAATTTTTTCCAAAAGGTTCATGTTATAAAATTAATCATGCTAAAAGACTTTCTAACATTTCTCATGACTTCCTGTGCAACATGTATCCTCCAACATATCATTTCATCATTGCCATCATGATTGAAACTTCTGTTTGTCAATATTTGTCTCGGCACAACTACAGAGCACAATAACAACATTAGAATGTTTTTAAACAGTGGCATCTATAAGCAACAGCATTTTTAACACAAATTCTATGTAGTTTTGCAAGTTATTAGTATGTAAAGTATAATAAAAGACTTCAAAAGTACTAAATTCATAAACAAATTGATTAACCTTAACCCTGCTAAATTTCAGAAAATAATGGTCTGGTCTATCTCTCAATTTGGGCAGTACCATTTATTATTCCAGATGATGTTCACTGAAAATTTACTGATTGAATAGCAAAAATTGCAAACTATGATCAACTTGCAGGGATGTGCAGGCTGGTCTTGGTCTGCACTGGTCGCAAGGGCAGAATCACTTGCCACCAGCAGGCTAAAGGTTAAAGGATGGCTAGAAAATCCTTTATAAACATAGAGAATGATATTCCTGTCATGACCAAAAATGATTTGATGAATTTTGCATCCCATGGTATATTATTGACTAGCTAAAATTAGCTAGTACATTCTAAGACCATTAGCTACTCTAAAATGCCACCAGCATTTAGCGTCTATGCTTGTCTAAATTTGAACACTGTTTACTTTGTTTCTATATTCAGCAAAGGTCAGTTGCGCCATATCAAACATGGAACACTGACACTGAATCTAAGGCACCAAGATTGTACCCCAGTCAACCGGAATTATAGATTTTCATAGAGTGGCTATCTCTGATAACTGGCTGCACCCTTGGGCAAAAGGCTCAGGGTTCAGAAGCAGGCCTTTATGTAAGATACTAGTTAGTGTGGAAAAGGGTGCCAGAACTATGCCCCAGGTACAACAAGATATTGTAGGGTTCACCCCACTGAAAATAAGTTTCTAGTTTATGTAACAGTAATCTTCATTTCTTTTTATTTTCAGATTGCAAAACTAGCTGACAAATATACAAACAAATGAAATCAAACATTTGATTTTAAGCATTCTACAATTATTGTATTTATTTCGTTCAGAGAAATTATGAAGAAAATTAGTTCCTGTGCTGGCAAGTGGAGTTAAAACTGCAAAAACATCACCTTCTAAGCAAATGGCGTGTTGGGATGCTCAGGCAAATATGCCGAAAGGATTTAATTATGCTACAGAAAGGACAGAACCTATGTCTGAAAAACGTGATATTAAAAATGAAATGAAACCAGAAGTATCGATTGAAACAGACTGTAAAAGTGACATAAATATCTCAGAGATTGCAAAATCAAGCATTGTGAAAATTGAAAATCAGGTTGGGAAAATATTTGATTCTTTCATTATTGATTATGAAGATGACATGGAACAGATGCCTACAACTGTTTATCCATTCTCCAAATCCATTGAAAAGCAAACTGAGCATGAAGAAAGTGTAGAACCAGCAGAAGAAGATTTTAAAAATGAAGAGCCATTCTATATTGTTGAAGTAAATTCAGAACACATAGAAAGTGAAGACATACCAGCAGGTCATCCAGAAATGTCAGAACAGGAAGATTTTACAAGAATGCTTGAAGAAACTACTGAAGTACGACAGGAAAACACTGAAAATGAATGCTCAGAAATAAAACCTACAGCAGTACAATTAAACAGTTCAAAGTCCAGGTCTCGATCACATCGAAAGTTTGATTTTAATTATAATAATGAATCTTTGAGTACTTCTTTTAGAGTGCATTCAGAAGAGAAAAGAAGAATAGAACAAAGTTCCATATCTGTTGAAAAGTGTAAACAAGCTTCTAATTCAAAAACAGAAAAAAATCAGTCAGTGATTCTGAAGAGAACAATACGAAAATCAAAAAAGGCAAGAACTAGAAGTAGTAAAACTGTTCTACGGAAGTATAAGAAAGGAACAGGTAGAAGTCAAAAGGCTACAGCTTCACTCTTTAGTTCAACGGCAAGAAAAGACATATTGGGTGATGTTTCAAACACCTCATCAGCTGTCAGCACTCGCAAATGTTTTGTAAGTTTAAGACCCTTAAAAGTTGAAGCTAAAGACAAGGAAATGGCACAGCCAAAAGGTGAGAAAAAAAATCAGACAAAGACCTCTATTATCAACTTTTTAGCTCATTTAAGTAGTTGCCCAAGATGTTTGTTTGTTTGTTTTGGGTTTAACGCCGTTTTTCAAAGTATTTCAGTCATGTAACGGTGGGCAGTTAACCTAACCAGTGTTCCTGGATTCTGAACCAGTACAAACCTGTTCTCCACAAGTAACTGCCAGCTTCCCCACATGAATCATAGGTGGAGGACTAGTGATTTCAGACATAATGTCGTTTATCAAATAGTCACGGAGAACACACGCCCCCCCCCCCCCTCCCAAGGATCGAACTCACAACCCCGTGATCTGTAGACCAACGCTCTACCTACTGAGCTAAGTGGGTGGGCATTTGCACAAGGTGAGCTATTGTGATCAGCCTGTGTCCTACATCTGTCATCATTGTCAACAGTTTGGCTGTTACAATTTTAGCCTAATCTTAATGAAACGTGGTCAGAATACTACCCTGAATAATGCCTTCATTACTGGATCATCTTGGGTAAAAAAACAAGGTCATTGGATCAGTTGCCAGAGCTCTTGATATTGAAGTGGTATTTGGAGACACTTACTTTATAGATTACACGAAACCTTTTGTAACCACTTATGGTGAAGTGTCCAAGGGACATCTGTCCAATCCCATTTTTTTCAGCCCGCTTGCAGAAAGTGAAGACAAAGTCATCCAAATGTCTGTTTCATGTATGTGTGTAAATGCATTGGTGTCTTATTGCATGCATGTGTTGAGTTGTTTCTCTGAACAATAACTTTGACTTCCATGGAGCAAATTTTGTGTCATGCACATAACCTCAGATTCCTATCCCAAAGGTCAAGATCACACTTTGAAGTCAAAGGTCATGTCAGGTCCTGATCAAGCCATAACTTTGATATGTGTAAAGGAATCTTGTTTTTGTTTTGCATCAATGTTTCCCTCCATGACACAGAGTATCACATGCAAACCCCAGTTTCCTATTTCAAAGGTCAAGGTCACAATTAGGGGTCCAGGGTCATTTTAAAGCTTGTCCAGGTCATAACTTTGATATGTATTAGGAGCAATATTTCTTGGTATAAGTGTCGAACACAAACCTCAGGTCCCTTTCGCTAAGGTCAAGGTCACACTTAAGGGTTAAATTTCATTTTAGAGCTTATTCTTGTCATAGCTATGACATGCATTAAACAATCTTACTTATTTTTTGCTTAAATGTTTGCTTTGGTGAGACAGAGTGTCATGTGCATATCCTAGGCTCCTATCTCAAAGGTCAAGGTCACACTTTGGGTAGAAAGGTCATGTATGATCTTGGGTCATAATATTAACATGCATTGGTCAGTTTTTTCATTTATTTAGCAGATCCTTTTTTTGTGAACTTACAGGTTTTTTTATAGAATAACTTCTGTACCTGGTAAAGACTTTTTGTGGCATTGTTTTTTGTGTGGATGATCTGTAAAATAACTTTAGTTAAGTCAAGATATTTGAAGTTTTATTCCTGTTTGACCTGTAAAAGTGAGGTGAGTGTTAAACTTTTAAAGGCAATTATAGAGCTCTCTATTGAAAAATGTTTCATTAGGCCTTAGGTAATTCTTGTTTTCACTTCAATTTAAAGAAGCCAGAAGAAGTATTGTATTTTGACATTTTAATCTACTCTTCTTTAAGATTGTAACTATCAGCCAGTTTGAATGTTTCTTTTACAGTAAACTCAACAGGTGATGCTGTTAAACCAGTACTGTCTAATATGGTATCAACTAGAGGACGCTCAAAGTCTGTGGTTCCTAACAGACCCTATAATGACACAATTGACCCAGGAAATAAGAAATCAGGTGAGTATTTAAAATAAATTTTTGCATGACTTTCTTATTTTTATTTGGCTTAAATGTTTGCCTCAATGAAACAGAGTCATGTGCATACTCCAGGCCCCTGTCTCAAAGGTCAAGGTCTCACTTAGGGTGAAAGGTCATGTAAGGTCTTGAGCCATAATATTAACATGCATTGATTAATCTTTTCATTTATTTAGATGTTTCTTTTTTGTTGACTAACAGTTTTTCGAAGAAAAAGTAGAGCTATTGCACTCTCCCCGGTGTAGGCATTGGCGTTGGTGTCGCCGTTTGTTAAACTTTTTTGATAAAGTCAAATATCTCTGTTACTATCAAAGCTATTGACTTGAAACTTAAAATACTTATTAACCATCAAAGTCTACACCAGGGGAAACAATCTCCATAACTCTAGTTTGAATTTTGACAGAATTATGCCCCTTTTTAACTTAGAATTTTTGTTAAAATTTTTGAGAAAGTCAAATTTATGTCTCTGTTAATATAAAAGCTTTTGACTTGAAACTCAAACTAGTTATTTACTATCAAAGTCTACACCAGGAGACACAATTCCCATAACTCTGATTTGAATTTTGACAGAATTATGTCCCTTTCTAACTTGGATTTTTTTTTACTGACAAAGCTCTAGTTCAGAGTCAAGCACTGAGAAAAGTTGGGTGTGCTGTCTTATGGACAGCTCATGTTTAAAGAATAATTTCCCCTTGTTTCTACTATAAATAGCTTATTTTGTGACAAGGTGAGCTTTTTGATCTGTTTCGTCCCTCGTCCATTCACAATTTCTTGTGAACATAATACTAATAGGGACTACATTTTCCTTTCAATTTTAATCAAACTTGCACACAACTTGTATTGGCATAACATCTCAGTTCCTTTTGAAAATTGGCCAGGTTCCCTCATGGGTTCCAGAGTAAAGGCCCCTTTAAGGGCCAAAATTTGCTAATATGGCTTGTGAACCACATTTTGCAATCGATTTTAATCTAACTTGCACACAACTTGTATTGGCATAATATCCTTTTGACCTTTTTAAACTGACCAGATCCTATCATGGGTTTCCAAGTTATGGCCCCTTAAAGGGCCAAAATTGCTATTTTTGCTTTTACAGCCATATAGAGATTTCATTTATGGTTTAATTTGATATAGACTTGCAAAATATCTTTAACAACAATAGATCTTGGATTCCATGATGAATCCATCAGATCCAAACATCTTCATAACACTTTGTCAGAATGTTATCTTGATCATTCCTAGGCCAAGTTTGAAACTGGGTCACATGGGCTCAGAAACTAGGTCACCCAGTCAAATCAAAGGAAAAACTTTTTAACACTTGATGTCACATTTATGACCCTATCTTCATGAAACTTGGTCAGAATGTTTATCTTGATCATTCCTAGGCCAAGTTCGAAAGTGGGTCAAAAACTTGGTCACCTGCTCAAATTAAAGAGAAGCTTGTTAACACTGGAGGCCATTTTTATGATGCTATTTTCATGTAACTTGGTAAGAATGTTTATCTTGATGATTCCCGAAACTCCCGAGTTCGAAACTGGGTCACATGGAGTGAAAAAATAGGTCACAACTCAAAGCAAAGAAAAAGTTTGTAGTTGCCACATGTATGATCCAATCTTCATGAAACTTGGTCAGAATGTTTATTTTGATGATTCCAAGGCTAAGTTTAAAAGGCCAATTTTTTGTCTGAAGATCTCTGGTAATATTTTGACCCCATACTTTCATCAATGCTTCGAATAGTTGAGCGCGCTGTCAGCAGGCAGCTCTTGTTATTCCTGTTTGATCTGTAAAAGTTAGATGGGCATTAAAAGGTCATCATAGCTCTATTGAAAAATGATTCATTTGGCCTTAAGTAATTCTTGTTTTTACTTCAATTTAAAGAAACCAGAAGAAGTATTGTATTGTGACATTTTAACGCATCTACTCTTCTTTAAGTTTAAAACTAGCACTCAATTTGAATGTTTGTATCATTACAGTAAACACATCAGATGATGCTGTTGAACCAGTACTGTCTAATATGGTGTCAACCAGAAGACACTCAAGGTCTGTGGTTCCTAACAGTCGCTATAAAGACATGGTTGATCCAGAAATGAAGAAATCAGGTGAGTATTTTAAAATATTAAATTTTTGCATGACTTTCTTAGAATACTTTTGTTTTATTATTAGCTAGCTATGATAGTCAGCAGAGCTATTGCCGTACCCATAGCATCCACCTTGTGTGTAGACACCTTGTTCACAATTATTAGCAAGCTCATATCTCATTTATTACTTGTCATGACTGAATGTAACTTCGAATATGTCCTCACCATGATGGTACCATCTGAATGACAATATTTTTAGATTGACTATTCGAAGAATAGTCTAGCTATTCTACTCACCCTGGCGTCGGCATCGGGGTCACACCTTGGTTAAAGTTTTGCATGCAAGTACATATGGCTATCATTTAAAGGCATGTAGCTTTGAAACTTACAGGTATTGTTTCTTTTTCTAGGTCAATTACCAACCTCACTGGGTCAACTCTGACATGTATTTTGAGCAAATTATGCCCCCTTTTGGACTTAGAAAATCCTGATTAAAGTTTTACATGCAAGTTACGGGATTATAAAACTAGTTGATAGCATCAAGTCCCATAACTCTGACCTGCATTTTGGCCAAATTATGCCCCCTTTTTCTAGATCAATTACCAACCTCACTGGGTCAAGTCCCATAATTCTGACATGTATTTTGGGCAACTTATGCCCTCTTTTGGACTTATAAAATCCTGGTTAAAGTTTTACATGCAAGTTACTATCTCCAAAACTAATGCAGATATTGATTCGAAACTTCACATGTGTCTTCAGGGTTATAAAACTAGTTGATAGCATCATGTCCCATAACTCTGACCTGCATTTTGGCCAAATTATGCCCCCGTGCAAGTACATACAGCTTTTACTTAAAGGCATATAGATTTGAAATTTATTTTTTCTTTTTCTAGATCAATTACGAACCTCATTGGGTCAAGTCCCATGATTCTGACATGTATTTTGCGCAAATTATGCCAAATTTTGGACTTAGAAAATCCTGGTTAAAGTTTTACATGCAAGTTACTCCAAAACTAATGCAGATATTAAATTGAAACTTCACATGTGTCTTCGGGGTTATAAAACTAGTTGATAGCATCAAGTCCCATAACTCTGACCTTCATTTTGGCCAAATTATGCCCCCTTTTGGACTTAGAAAATCCTGGTTAAAGTTTTGCGTGCAAGTTACTATCTGCAGAACAAATGCAGATATTAATTTAAAATTGAAACTTCACATGTGCCATAGGGGCTATAAAGCTAGTTGATTGCATCAACTCTGAGATGTCCCCTTTTGAACTTAAAACTTCTGGTTAAAGTTTTACATGCAAGTTACTATCTCCAAAATGAATGCAGATACTGGATTGAATTTCTATAGATAATTTAACATTTAAGGTAATATTTTCCTGCTTCTGGGACAATAATTCGAATAGTCAAGCATTGGCTGTCTTACAGACAGGTCTTGTTTAACTCTTGCCTTCTTTTTGATGAAATTTTGGCCCATTTTGTAAACTCCACCATCCATCAAGAGATTTTTATATCAGTTGGAACATAAGGTTTCCAGTAACCAGAGGATATGTCATGGGCAAAAACCCAAACATTAGTTCAAAGGTTAAAGCTACACTTTGAGGTCAAATATAAGTAGTGATTTTTAGCTCGACTATACGAAGTATAAGGAGAGCTATCCTACTGGCGTCGGCGTCGGCGTCTTTCCGCGTCCCCACCTTGGTTAAAGTTTTGGTGCACTTTCTCTTTTTTCAACTTATCTCTGTAATTACTTGATGGATTTGATTCAGACTTGAAATACTTATTCCTCATCATCATCCACATCATCTGACATAAGGGCCATAACTCTGGCACAAATATTTCATGAATTATCCCCCCTTTCCACTTAGATTTTCAGGTTAAAAGTTTTGATGCACTTTCACTTTATCTCTGTTATTATTGAATGGATTTGATTCAAACTTAAAATAGTTGTTCAACATCATCATCCACATCAAATGACACAAGGTGCATAACTCTGGCACCATTTTTTCATGAATTATTCCCCCTTTTTACTTAGAATTTCAGGTTAAAGTTTTGGTGCACTTTCACTCTACCTCTGTTATTACTGAATGGATTTGATTCAAACTTAAAATAGTTTTTCAGCATCATCACCCACATCATATGACAAAAGATGCATAACTCTGGCACAATTTTTCGTGAATTATTCCCCTTTTTACTTAGAATTTCAGGTTAAAGTTTTATGCACTTTCACTCTATCTCTGTTATTACTGAATGGATCTGATTCAAACTTAAACAATTGTTCAACATCATTACTCTTATCATATGACACAAGGTGCATAACTCTGGGACCAATTTTTCATGAATTATTTCCCCTTTTTACTTAGAATTTTAGGTTAAAGTTTTGATGCACTTTCACTCTGTCTCTGTTATTACTGAATGGATTTGATTCAAACTGAAAATAGTTGTTCAACATCATCACCCACACCATATGATGCAAGGTGCATAACTCTGGCACCAATTTTTCATTAATTATTCCCCCTTTTTACTTAGAATTTTAAGTTAAAGTTTAGATGCACTTTCACTTTATCTCTGTTATTACTGAATGGATTTGATTCAAACTTAAAATAGTTGTTCAACATCATCACCCACACTATATGACACAAGCTGCATAACTCTGGCACCAATATTTAATGAATTATGCCCCTTTTTTCTTAGGATATACTTATTAGCTCACCTGTCACTTTGTGACAAGGTGAGCTTTTGTGATCGCACAGCGTCCGTCCGTGCGTCTGTCCGTGCGTCCGTCCGTGCGTAAACTTTTGCTTGTGACCACTCTAGAGGTAACATTTTTCATGGGATCTTTATGAAAGTTGGTCAGAATGTTCATCTTGATGATATCTAGGTCAAGTTCGAAACTGGGTTACGTGCGGTCAAAAACTAGGTCAGTAGGTCTAAAAATAGAAAAACCTTGTGACCTCTCTAGAGGCCATATTTCTCAATGGATCTTCATGAAAATTAGTCAGATTGTTCATCTTGATGATATCTAGGTCAAGCTCGAAACTGGGTCACGTGCGGTCAAAAACTAGGTCAGTAGGTCTAAAAATAGAAAAACCTTGTGACCTCGCTAGAGGCCATATTTCTCAATGGATCTTCATGAAAGTTGGTCAGAATGTTCACCTTGATGATATCTAGGGCAGGTTTGAAACTGGGTCACGTGCGGTCAAAAACTAGGTCAGTAGGTCTGAAAATAGAAAAACTTTGTGACCTCTCTAGAGGCCATATTTTTCATGGGATCTTTATGAAAATTAGTCAGAATGTTCACCTTGATGATATCTAGGTCAAGATCGAAACTTGATCACGTGGGGTCAATAACTAGGTCAGTAAATCTAAAAATAGAAAAACCTTATGACCTCTCTAGAGGCCATATTTTTCAAGAGATCTTCATGAAAATTGATCAGAATGTTCATGTTGATGATATCTAGGTAAAGTTCGAAACTGGGTCACGTGCGGTCAAAAACTAGGTCAGTAGGTCTAAAAATAGAAAAACCCTGTGACGTCTGTAGAGGCCATATTTCTCAATGGAGCTTCATGAAAATTGGTGAGAATGTTCAGCTTGGTGATATCTAGGTCAAGTTCATGACTGGGTCACGTGCGTTCAAAAACTAGGTCAGTAGGTCGAAAAATAGAAAAACCTTGTGACCTCTCTAGAGGCCATATTTTTCATGAGATCTTCATGAAAATTGGTTAGAATGTTCATCTTGATGATATCTAGGTCAAGTTCAAAAGTGGGTCACATGCCTTCTTAAACTAGGTCAGTAGGTCTAAAAATAGAAAAACCTTGTGACCTCTCTAGAGGCCATATTTCTCAATGGATCTTCATGAAAATTGGTGAGAGTGTTCAGCTTGATGATATCTAGGTCAAGTTCGAAACTGTGTCATGTACGGTCAAAAATTAGGTCAGTAGGTCGAAAAATAGAAAAACCTTGTGACCTCTCTAGAGGCCATATTTTTCATGAGATCTTCATGAAAATTGGCGAGAATGTTCACCTTGATGATATCTAGGTCAGATTAAAAAGTGGGTCACATGCCTTCAAAAACTAGGTCATTAGGTCAAATAATAGAAAAACTTTGTGACCTCTCTAGAGGTCATACTTTTCAATGGATCTTCATGAAAATTGGTCAGAATTTTTATCTTGATAATATGTAGATCAAGTTCAAAACTGGGTCACATCAGCTCAAAAACTAGGTCACTATGTCAAATAATAGAAAAAACGACGTCATACTCAAAACTGGGTCATGTGGGAAGAGGTGAGCGATTCAGGACCATCATGGTTCTCTTGTATAGTGTTTTGATACATTTTATCTTTACCTCTCTTATTACTTTAAGTTGATATTTTTGACATAGACACAGGCTATTGTGCAATATCTTCATCCACAATTGGAGTCATTTAACACTCCAGTGACAGCTCTAGTTTATCCCCCCACCAAAGGTGAAGGGGATATTAGAAATGCTCTCCGTCCGTGCGTCCGTCCGTCCGCAACGATCTTTGTCCGGACCATAACTCCAAAAGTACTTGAGGGATTTTCTTCAAACTTCATACACTGATAGAACACATTGGGAGGAAGTGCAGTGTGCAAGAACAATAACTCTACCTTGCCTATTTTTTGAGTTATTCCCCTTTATCTTATTTTCTTAAAAAATTTTGTCCGGAGCATAACTCCAAAAGTACTGGAGGGATTTTCTTCAAACTTCATACACTGATAGAATACATTGGGAGGAAGTGCAGTGTGCAAGAACAATAACTCTACCTTGCCTATTTTTTGAGTTATTCCCCTTTATCATATTTTCTTAAAACATTTTGTCCGGAGCATAACCCAAAAGTACTGGAGGGATTTTCTTCAAACTTCATACACTGATAGAACACATTGGAGGAAGTGCAGTGTGCAAGAACAATAACTCTACCTTGCCTATTTTTTGAGTTATTCCCCTTTATCATATTTTCTTAAAAAAATTTGTCCGGAGCATATCTTCTTCATGCATGGAGGGATTTTGATATATCTTGGCACAAATGTTTACCACCACGAGGCGGAGTGTCATACACAGGAACCAGGTCCCTAGGTCTAAGGTCAAGGTCACACTTAGAGGTCAAAGGATACAAGAATTAAAACCTTGTCCGGAGCATTTCTTCTTCATGCATTGAGGGATTTTGATATAACTTGGCACAAACGTCACCACCACGAGACGGAGTGTCACGCGCAAGATCCAGGTCACTAGGCCTAAGGTCAAGGTCACACTTAGAGGCCAAAGGTCAGATACAAGAATGACTTTGTCCGAAGCATTTCTTCTTCATGCATAGAGGGATTTTGATGTAACTTGGCACAATTATACACCATCATGAGACGAAGTGTCATGCGCAGTTCCCTTCTTTATAATTACTTCCTTTGTTGTTACTTTAAATAGCTTTTATTGTAACTTTTTCATTACTAGTCGTAGGGAAAAATCGAGACCACTTTTCTGTAGTACAACAAACATGCTAAATCCAATTTTGAGGTGTATTTTGACCAGTCTCTTCCTGATAAAGATTTTTGTGTGGACTTGCAATTTTTTTTTTTTTTTTTTTTTTTTTTTTTTTTTTTTTTTAAAGATTAACTTCCCTTAGTTGTTACTATAAATAACTTATATTGTAACATTTTTATAATTGACCTAGGGAAAAACAAGACCACTTTTCTGTGGTACAGCATAGATGTTACTCTCCAGTTTTAGGTGTATTTTATTAATTTTATTATATATAAGGTATCTCTACCTAGTAAGGAGTTTTTTTGTGGACTTTAAAAAACAAAAGACTTACAATGATTACTAAACAACCACAAAATTAACATTCCATTCGCAAATACAGCTGCCCGGTGGGGGGATTAGCCATGTCTGACATGGCTCTTGTTTCCTCAGATGTGCCCAGTTTCACTATCCAGCATCGAAATAGTCGAGCGCGCTGTCTCCTGTGACAGCTCTTGTTTCCTATCTGGTCCATAACACAGTCATCCTTAAAGGGATTCTTATATTACATGGTACCAAAAAGTGTTCCATAATCAGGGATCATCCTGGGTCAAAATTTTAGGGAGAAGTGACTTCTCCCTCCACAGAATTCAGGGAGAAGTTGAGGAATTTAAGGAGAAAAATTGGCATAGCATTCAGTTTCCTGCCTATATATATCCACTTTTTATGGGCCTAGCTGTAACTTATAAACAGTAATTATTTAAGGAAACTGATTCTTGCATTATCATTTTCATGAATTTCTATATTTATAAAGTATAAACTTAGCTATGAAAAAGTCGTCTTTAAATTTTATCCGAAATGTACATGTCCAAAAATGGTACATTTAACAGGTGCACGTTCAAAACGCCGTGAAAATTTTCATTCATGTTTCGATTCTCGTACTTTTAAAATGCCTGATTTTTGCATCAACTTGTTCCGATTTATACATTTAATTTATTTATTTATTATTTTTTCGAAAATAATACCAAACTCGTAGATAATGGCGATCTTTTTACAATATTTTGTACGGCAGTTCTGACGTCCGCGAAATTATTTTTTATCCACAGTACCCGAGCAATTCATATACAGAAATTAACCGTAATCATGGTAATTAAAATAATTTTTGAAGTAATCTGTAATAAAATAAAAGAATAATATACAATTGTTGCTTAAGATCATGCTCTTGTTAAGTTTATCGGCTTTTTACACGCCGATTGAAAATTTTCAAAATGGCGGCGGCTTACAATATTATTGATTGACACTGTGGGATATTAATGCCAGGATTGGCTGAAGTTTGACAGGCGAGTAGGCGGGGTTGACTATGGATTTATCGATAATTTAATCTAGAATCTGCATCAAGTTTTACAACTTTAAGTAAACAGATAATAACTCGCTGAAGAACTCGGCGATTTGGATTTCGCCCGGAGGCGATAATTAGGCAAAGTGGCCGACTTCAAAGTGACGATATCGCTCAAATCGCCTTGTAGGATGATCCCTGCACAATGTGATGACTTGATATGCGCAACACCTAGCATATAGGTCAAAGTCGCACTCTCAGGTCATAGTTCATACGTTTTTAGCACACCTGAGCACGAAGTGTTCAAATGTGAGCTTTTGTGATCGCCCCGTGTCCGTCGTCCATCCATCGTTGTCAACAATTTGACTGTTAACACTCTAGAGGTCACAGTTTTGGCCCAGTCTTAATGAAACTTGGTCAGAATGTTACTCTCAATAAAATCTTGGATGAGTTTGATATTGGGTCATCTGGGGTTAAAAACTAGGTCACCAGGTCAAATCAAAGGAAAAGCTTGTTAACACTCTAGAGGTTACAATTTTGGCCCAATCTTAATGAAACTTGATCAGAATGTTACCCTCAATAAAATCTTGGATGAGTTCGATATTGGGTCATCTGGGTTGAGAAACTAGGTCACCAAGTCAAATCAAAGAAAAAGCTTGTTAATAGTGATTTCCCGATTGTAACCGACAATCGAATAAGTGTCGCTAATTTTTCCAGGTCGGCGACAATCGATTGTGTGAGATGCAATCGATTGTCGGGTAATAATAGATCTTTTTTCCATGTATTAATTTACTTAACCTGCTGAATAGGGCTACACATATTCAGGACCCGATTCCGACGGCGGGAGTTGTTCCGCCATTTTACCAAAATTTTTGGTCAAGGAAGAGCACTTGTTTGCATTGAAATACCGGGAACTTGGATAATTTTCTGTTCCTGTAAGTTCGGATAGTATGTGAAGCAATTGTTTACCAACAAAAAAATGAGAAAAATCGAGGGGAAATATAATTATATTCTTGTTTAAATGGATTTGTCACACATCACAAAAGATAGTTAGAATCAACTTGACTGATTGTAAGATGCTGTCATTCTGTCAGCTGCGTATATGTAACAATCGTGAATTTATTACAATCATAATTTCTCAAACAATTATTCAAACAAATATTAATTTCTGGTTCAGTCTTTTTTCTCTGCATAATCTTTTCAATCTGCCCCGAGGATAAAACTACACTGATACTTCACAAGTCAAATAAACATGTCAAAATATTACAATAACAAAATTTTCTTACCCCAAAAAATTTATAAAAGTTAAAACATCCTATTAATCCAATAACCCTAACTGGCGAAAGAAATTCATAAGATTCGTAATATTTGCAATACACAGTGTTACATCACACCCAGATGTAACCCCTTCTACCTGTCAATCAAAATTCCAAAACTTCAAACAGAGTACCGCTTTGATCTTTGACATGAATGTACTGCTGATGTGATGCACTATTTTTTAGATATCTCTGTAGGTCACTCGTGGTGTGATTTAAAAAAAAAATATTGTGGACTCGTTGGTTTTTAAAAGCAGAAATATAATTCTTGGAGATATATGTGCCAACAGCTAGTGTGTGTGTGTGTTTCATTTTACTGTAAATATTTTTGTTTTGTGTGTGTGTGTACAAACAGTTGGGAAGAAATAGAAAATAAAAAGTATGAAATAAAGATCACTGTTTTTGTTTTGGAAAAATCTGCTTTTCAAGATGTTTTTTTTTTTTTTTTTTAGATATTTTGTTGATTTTGACTATTTTCAAGTGGAAAAAGCTCTTAAACAAGAATGGTGACCAATGTATTTTATTTCACATTTCAATTTTAATTATTGTCCTGAGATAATCAAATCAATATACCAAGGTTGAAGAAAATTGTTAGTTCGAAATGTGTGACAATACAATTTTACAGACAAATACTGATTCTTGTTGTTTTGAATGTTACTCTTACAAGTCATTACATGTACATTTTGTATACATTTCAACTGAAATAAATTAAAGAACAATATATTGTCATTACTGTTCTTGAGTGTGTAGACGGTGGTGAAACCAATTAACAATACCATGTATAATATATATATGAGAGTTTCGATTAATAATCAATCGATTGTACCCTTCCGATTCGATTTGATAATCGATTGCACTTTGGGTCCGATTATGAAACACTACTTGTTAATACTCTAGAGGTCACAATTTTGGCCCAATCTTAATGAAACTTGGTCAGAATGTTACCCTCAATTAAATCTTGGACAATTTCGAGATTGGGTCATCTGGGGTTAAAAACTAGGTCACCAGGTCAAATCAAATGAAAAGCTTGTTAACACTGTAGTGGCCACATTTATGATGTATCTTCATGAAACATGGTCAGGATGTTAATCTTGATGATCTCAAGGTCCAGTTTGAATCTGGGCCATGTAGGATCAAAAACTAGGTCACCAGGTCAGATCAAAGGAAAAGCTAGTTAACACTGTAGAGGCCACATTTATGACCATATCTTAATGAAACTTGGTCAGAATGTTAATCTTGATAAACTATAGATCACGTTCAAATCTGGGTCAGGTGGGATAAAAAACTAGGTCACTTGGTCAAATCAAAGGAAAAGCTTGTTAACACTCTAGAGGCCACATTTATGACTATATCTTCAAGAAACTTGGTCAGAGTGTTGATCTTGATGATCTTTAGGTCAAGTTTGAATCTGGGTCATGTGGGGTCAAAAACTAGGTCACCAGGTCAAATCAAAGGAAAAGCTTGTTAACATTCTAGAGGCCACATTTATGACTTTATCATCATGAAACTTAGTCAGAATGTTAATCTTGATGATCTTTAGGTCAAGTTCGAATCTGGGTCATGTGGGGTCAAAAACTAGGTCACCGGGTCAAATCAAAGGAAAAGCTAGTTAACACTTCAGAGACCACATTTATGACCATTTATCACGTTTGACGTCGCGGGAGTGTCATAAAGCCATTAAATAAAAATGATAATACACTAGTGTAATAAAGATTTGATGTCGACGTCGTTTATATGTCACGGGGGTTTTTTATGTGATATGGGTTCTGTATGAGGAAGTCTGGAAATATATATATAATATATTTATTACAATACAATGCCTATCAATCTATCTATTAGATAATGGCGGACAACAATAACAAAGTGGTTCACGTAAAACATAACATACGATTTCTCACTAAAAGCATATTACAGTCGCAGTATAAAACAATGGATGACTTAACTAAGACATTACATATATAGTGTGTATTAAATATTATATGGAACGTACCTGGAAATATATATATAATATATTTATTACAATACAATGCCTATCAATCTATCTATTAGATAATGGCGGACAACAGTAACAAAGGGGTTCACGGGAAGGGTTATGTGACGTTATAGGATTAGTATGGTACGGCATCTGTCAGTAAATTATTGTATTGGGATGTATAGGTCGTAGAGGAAAATGCGTCATAAAATATTGGAATATAATATATAAATTGTATTGATACTATAGACCTTAGACAATTCTTATTCTATGACCTATGACATATAGTATAGGAGACTTTGGTCAAATTGACTTGTTTATATTGTAAAAGGAAGTAGAATTTTTGATGTTTCACCAGGAAAGGCTAACGTGATAAAAAGAATATTACATTTGTGACTTTCCACATTGAATTTATTAAACTCGTTGAATAAAATTGATAAAATGCTCAACAGAGCCTCGCATTTTATCATTTTATTCAACTTGTTTAATAAATTCAATATGAAAAGACACTCATGTAATATCCTCAATATCTTAATGAAACTTGGTCAGAATGTTAATCTTGATGATCTTCAGGTCAATAGGTCAGGTGAGTGATACAGGGCCTTCATGGCCCTCTTGTTTCCTGTCTGGCCTATTATTCTGTTATCCATCAAGGGATTCTAATATTACTTAAATGTTTGCAATAATGAGATAACATGTCATGCCAAATAACCAGATCTCAACTTAAAGGTCAAGGTCTCACTTGGAGGCCGTAGGGCTTTTTTTCTGTATGGTCCTTAACTCTGCCATCCATCTAGGGATTCTAATATCTTTTGGTCAAAGATCAGGGTTACACTTAGAGGTCAAAGGTCAGCAGGGTTTTCTTTTGTACCCAGATACTACATATCAGTTACCACTTCGATTCAAATGAAGAAGTATGGGGGGGGAGGGGCATGCACTTTTTTCAAATATAGTTTCATATTCTGTTCATAAAATAATGCCCCTTCCCCAATTCAGATCTGCCCATGCCTGTACATCTGTTTGGATGTGTATCTGTTTGTCTGAATCTGTGTCATGCATATCTCAAAATGTATTTGACCTTTAGTCATCAAACCTCACAGGATTTTAAATCAGCATGTTAAGTTTTGTAGTTAAGTTTTGTTTAATGTTTCTCTGAACTTACCAAGAGTTATGGTCCTTGATTATGTCAAAAATTTGTGCCTGTAAAGGTATTTATCAAAGATTTGTGAACTTTAAATTGATCATTGGCCTGGTTGACCTGCTGTTGAGATAATTAGTCTCTTTCTTGTAGGAGACTGTATTGCATGGCAATTTGGCATTGTGCTCACTACTACAAGTAGACAGCCTTTTGTCTGACTGACAAATTGTTGCAAAAGGCGCTTAACCCAAACACACACACACACACACACACTTGAAAAATTGTAGTTAACCCTTAACCTGCTGGCGGCAGATGATTCTGCCTTTGCGACCAGTGCAGACCAAGATCAGCCTGCACATCCGTGCAGTCTGATCATGGTCTGCACTGTTCGCTATTCAGTCAGTAAATTTTTAGTAAACACCCCTTCAAATGATAAATGGTACTGCCCAAACTGGAAGATGGACCAGTCTATAATAGAAATTTAGCATGGTAAGGGTTAAGGGCGCTTAACCCAAACACACACTGACTGTACAAATGGTTAGGAGCAATTTTTCCTTTCACACTCCTCAGTCAGTGAGTGTTGATATCTAAATAAAAAGATGTTGGTAGTAGTAGCGATTTAGAAACTGATGATACATGTTTGTTGTATATAGAAAGTAATTATTAGTCTTAGAATTATATAGGGTAGACAAAGTCATATTAATTTAGTGCTGTCCATCTGTCCGTCCGTCCATCTGTGCATCTGCTAGTTTAGATCCTATGTCAACACATGACCAATGCTTATCAGTTAAAGGTCAAGGTCACTGTTTAAGGCCGAGTTAAAATTTGTTTCTGCTCCATTACTTTAATTGCACGGAAGGCGTAGGGCTTTGATATCTCGTGTGTAGCATCATCTAGTGGTCCTCTACCAAAGTTGTTCAAACTATCCCCCTAGGGTCAAACATGACCTCGCCCGGGGGTCACATGTTTTATATAGACTTATATAGGGAAAATTTTGAAAATCTTCTTGTACAAAACCACATGGCCTAGGGCTTTGATATTTGGTATGTAGCATCATCTAGTGGTCCTCTACCAAGTTTATTCAAATTATCTCCCTAGGGTCAAATATGGCCCCGCCCCCGGGGTCACATGGTTTATATAGACTTACATAGGGAAAACTTTGAAAATCTTCTTGTACAAAACCACATGGCCTAGGGCTTTGATATTTGGTATGTAGCATTATCTAGTGGTCCTCTATCAAGATTGTTTAAGTTATCCCCCTAGGGTTAAATATGGCACCGCCCCGGGGGTCCCAAGTTTTACATAGACTTATATAGGAAAAAAAGTTTAAAAATCTTCTTGTCTGAAACCACAACACTTAGACCTTTGATATTCAGTTTGTAGCATTGTCTTATGGACCTCAACCAAAATGTTCAAATTGTACCCCTGGGGTGAAAAGAGGCCCTGCCCTGGGGGTCCCAAGTCTTATATAGACTTATATACTATTAATTAGGAAAAAGCTTAAAAAAATTTCTTGTCTGAAACCATATGACCTAGGCTTTTGATATTTGGTATGATGCATTGTCTAGTAGTCCTCTACCAAAATTATTCAAATTATGCCCCTGGGGTTAAAAGAGGCCCGGCTCTGGGGTCACTTAGTTATTATGTGAGTTATATCTATAGGAAAAAATACTTAAAAATCATCTGATCTTATTTCCAAGACTGTTTAATTATAATTACCTGATGACCCCAAGTAATATGATGTCACTTGACTGTGACCTTGACCTACTGACCTACTTTCTTGTTTTTTAAGATACAGCCTTGAAATTTTGATGACATACACAGTTTTGCACACAATCGTAAAACTGAATTTCATTGACCATGAACGTGACCTACTGACTTTCTTAATATTTTATCATCAGTTTGTCATTTGAAACATGTAGCTCATATTACTTAGGTGAGCGATCCAGGGTCATCATGACCCTCTTGTTTTTTAGCTCACCTGTCACAAAGTGACAAGGTGAGCTTTTGTGATCGCGCAGCATCTGTCATTCGTCCGTGCGTCCGTCCATAAACTTTTGCTTGTGACCACTCTAGAGGTCACATTTTTCATGGGATCTTTATGGAAGTCAGAAAGTTCTTCTTGATGCTATCTAGGTCAGGTTCGAAACTGGGTCACGTGCACCGAAAACTAGGTCAGTAGGTCTAAAAATAGAAAAACCTTGTGACCTCTCTAGAGGCCATACTTTTCAATGGATCTTCATAAAAATTGGTCAGAATTTTCACCTTGATGATATCTAGGTCAAGTTCGAAACTCGGTCACGTGCCCTGAAAAACTAGGTCAGTAGGTCAAATAATAAAAAAACCTTGTGACCTCTCTAGAGGCCATATTTTTCATGTGATCTGTATGAAAGTTGGTCGGAATGTTCATCTTGATGATATCTAGATCAAGTTCGAAACTGGGTCAACTGCAATCAAAAACTAGGTCAGTAGGTCTAAAAATAGAAAAACCTTGTGACCTCTCTAGAGGCCATACTTTGAATGTATCTTCATGAAAATTGGTCAGAATGTTCACCTTGATGATATCTAGATCAAGACCGAAACTGGGTCACGTGCCTTCTAAAACTAGGTCAATAGGTCAAATAATAAAAAAAAACTTGTGACCTCTCTAGAGGCCATATTTTTCATGGGATCTGTATGAAAGTTGATCTGAGTGTTCATCTTGATAATATCTAGGTCAAGTTTGAAACTGGGTCAACTGTGGTCAAAAACTAGGTCAGTAGGTCTAAAAATAGAAAAACCTTGTGACCTCTCTAGAGGCCATATTTTTCAATGGATCTTCATGAAAATTGGTCTGAATGTTCAGCTTGATATCTAGTAAAGTTCGAAACTGGGTCACATGCGGTCAAAAAGTAGGTCAGTACATATAAAAATAGAAAAACCTTGTGACCTCTCTGGAGGCCATATTTTTCATGAGATCTTCATGAAAATTGTTGAGAATGTTCTCCTTGATGATATCTAGATCAAATTCAAAACTGGGTCACGTGCCTTCAAAAACTAGGTCATTAGGTCAGATAATAGAAAAACCTTGTGACCTCTCTAGAGGCCATATTTTTCAATGGATCTTCATGAAAACTAGTCAGAATTTTTATCTTGATGATATCTAGGTCTTATTCAAAACTGGGTCACATGAGCTCAAAAACTAGGTCACTGTTTCAAATAATAGAAAAAAACGATGTCATACTCAGTTTAAAACTGGGTCATGTGAGGAGAGGTGAGCGATTCAGGACCATCATGGTCCTCTTGTATTACTACACAGAATACCCTATGATATTATTAAACACTTGTTTGGAAAAGACTTTTAATGTATCATTTCTGGACTAGAAAACAGACTTCCTACTGACTTTACACAAATGCAGTAACTATCTTGATTGCTATATAAAAAGAAATTAGTAATAGAATGTAACAAACTCATAATATAGGTTGGTTTACTTGCTCGTAGAAAATAACAGACAGGTTAAAAAATTATTTTGCAGTTCATTGATGGTTTCGAATAAAATTTGATATTTTGTGTTATTTTAGACAGTGACATTGATGACAGTGATGCTGACCCAGTCTATAAACCATCCAGTGATGATGATGATACTGATGATGACAAAAATGTAAATAACAACATCACTAAGGAGGATTTGGTATCAGCATCAGAAAGAGACAGCAATGATTGTGCTGTTGATCCACAGCTCTGTACAGACAAGTCAGTGACAATTCTGTCTTCAAAAAAGAATACAAAAGGCAATCGTGATAACAAAAAAACAGCTGTTTTTTTGTGAAAACTGTTTTCCAAATATTCCCCAGACATTTGACAAAGAAACATTCAAATGAGCACGAAGTCGCTAAGATATTGATATTGCCGATAAAAAGCAAAGAACTAGAACTGCTTGGGAGGAGCTTGTAAATAAGGGAGACTATTTCCACAATTCCCAAGTCATTGACAAAGGGCATGGAACTGTTATTCCAAAGTATAGATCTAAAAAGCATGTTGAAGATGTACGAAGTCTAATACCATGTCAGTCTTGCAGAGGGTTCTACAAGAAAAACGATTTTTGGAAACATCAAAAAATCTGTAATGTACAGAAACCTGTAGATATAAAATTGAAACAGGTCAGAGCTGAAAAACTATTTATGCCACATGAAAATGCAACAAAGGAGCTTAATGACAATGTAATAGTTAAAATGAAGGACGATGAAATAAAGAGAACAGTTGAATCAGATAATTTAATTTTGCGTCTTGGTAACATTTTGTATGATGAGAAAGGACATGAAGTTAATGACCACATTTACATCTCGGTTAAACTTAGAGAATTTGGTAGGCTCCTATTTTCAGCTAAAAATATGGACGCTGATATAAAAAGTATTTTGGATTTGATGAAAGCATCAAAAATGGGATTTGCTTATTGCAGCTGTAAGAATGTTTCTGATATGATGAAGAGGGTCGTCAGTTTGGTATTCCATCATTGGCAAGAATCTTGGCCCTAAGCCTAAAAAGGTGTGCTGAAATTGAATATTCATATTCTACAAAAAATGGGAACTTGGAAAATCAAAATTTAACTGAGACCTTTCGGGAAATGTATGAATTAAAGTGGAAAAAGTGCATAGGATCAATGGCTAACTCTACACTTGAAGAGAACAGGTGTAATAATCACGGTTTCTGTCATTAGTAGAAGACGTTGTTAAGCTCAACAATTATTTAGAGGAAAATGTGATAAGGCTTTGTGTTCAAATTGAAAAGAGCCCTCTAGAATATTATGCGGACTTAGCGAAAGTTTGTCTTGCACAGATAACTCTTTTTAATAGAAACAGAAGGGGAAGATGCTCAAAGAATTACGGTAAAAGGTTTTCTAGATCTAAATCTGGAGGACTGCTGGATGACACTACAAAAAATCTTGACCGTGTTTGGGGCAGACTTTGTGCAAGTCGCATTTGAGGATTGAAATCTTTGGGAAAAGGGAAAGGAAACAAAGTACCAGTGCTGTTAACAACAAAAATGGCATCTTGTTTAAACATACTTCTCAGATACAGAGAGGCAGTAGGTATCAGTGATAAAACATTCTTATTTGCAAGGCCTTCCTGTACTGAGCATCCATACAGAGGATGTGATGTTCTGAGGGAGTTTGCTAGTCACTGAAATTTTTGAAATGCCCCTGATTGTGTAATGTCAGCCATGTGAGAAGACAGCTGACTATACTGGCTCAGATACTTAGCCTCGGGGAAACTGATCAGGATATATTGAAATAAATTTCCCGAAACATGATATCAGGGTTTACGACCAATTTAAAACCCGTCATCAGAGAGTGCATTACAGGGGGCAAAGATCTTCAAAGTACTCCATTGCCTGAACACTGGCACTATTAACAAGTACAAAGGATGTGATTTTGACGCATAGACATAGAAGATAAAGGTATTTTTGTTACATTTTTTCCCTCACTTCACATAGTGGCATACATCATTTGATTTTTAAACTTGAAACTTTTATCATTTAGAGTCACTGTACATGTTCTAGCATTATCATTTGCATTTTTTTTCTGCATTTCTTTTTTGTTCAGTGTCTTTGGTACTATCAAGTATAACTTTAAATTTAAGATATTTACATTTGCCCTATTCTTTTCCATTGAAATGTTTATTTTATGAGAATGTTCAGCTAAAGGAAAGGCGCGAAGTTACAACAGTGCTGCTTAGTGATAACAGGTTGCTGTTTAACTGATGTTTGCAATAATATAACCTTGATTACAAATGGAACGGAAATAAAATGTAAAAATAAGAAATGAAATAATTTTTTTTTAGAGTTATTGCGAAATGAATGACAGAATAGGATCGGCACATTAAACATGAATGGCTAGCATACATAGATTTGCAAATCCTATTCTGTTGTTGATTTTGCATAAATTCTGGAAAAAAAATCCCATTTCATGTCTTTAAGTATTTACTTAATATTAATGTTTTCAGCATTATCTGTTGTAACTGGCTGACACTGTTCTTGATGATACCTGGGATTTACACTTGTTTCAAGCTATCAGTACTCATTCAGTGTCATATTGAGATGTGTTGGATAACATATTTTTGTTTAAGAAGTAATTTATATTTTTTATAGAAATGTTGGCAAATGATGTTGAAACTGTAGAGTCAGAGTCGGAGGATGAGCTTAGCACAGGTATTATCAACATTTTTTGTTTCATTGTTAAAGACTGGTTAAGAGCTTTTACTTACTACTACTACTCTGACAGTCTAGATTGTCACACACAGACCACAGACTTTGTCCGTAGCATATCTTCTTCATGCATGGAGGGATGTTGATGTAACTTGGCTCAATTGTTCACCATCATGAGATGGAATGTCATGCGCAAGAACCAGATACATATGTCTAAGGTCAAGGTCACAGAGGTCGAAAGTCAAATTCAAGAATGACTTTGTCCAGGGAATATCTTCTTCCTGCATGGAGGGATTTTGATGTAACTTGGCACAATTGTTCACCATCATGAAGTGTAGTCATGCACAAGAACCAGGTCCCGAGAACCAGGTCTCTAGGTCAAGGTCACAATTAGAAGTCAAAGGATACAAGAATGAAAACTTTGTCCTGGGCATTTCTTCTTCATGCATGTGGGGATTTTGATGTAATTTTGCACAATAGTACACCATCATGAGATGGAGTGTTATGCGCAAGAACCAGGTCCCTAGATTAGAATTACTTCCCTTTGTTGTTGTTATAAATAGCTTATATGGTAACTTTTTTTAGCTCACCTGACACGAAGTGACAAGGTGAGCTATTGTGACCACTTGATGTCCGTTGTGCGTAGTGCGTCATCCATCAACAATTTCTAAAAAAATCTTCTTGAAGACCACAGGGCAGAATTACACCAAACTTCACAGGAATGATCCTTGGTTGGCCCCCTTTAAAAATTGTTCAAAGAATTGAATTCCATGCAGAACTCTGGTTCCCATGGCAAAACCCAAAAAGGGAAAAACTTTAAAAATCTTCTCGTCCAAAACACAGGGCCCAGGGCTTTGGGATCTGGTGTGTACATCATCTAGTGGTCCTCTACCAAAATTATTCAAATTATCTCGCTAGGGTCAAATATGGCCCCGCCCTGGGGGTCACATGGTTTTTAGCTCACCTGTCACAAAGTGACAAGGTGAGCTTTTGTGATCGCGCGGCGTCCGTCGTCCGTGCGTGCGTGCGTGCGTCAGTCCGTAAACTTTTGCTTGTGACCACTCTAGAGGTCACATTTTACATGGGATCTTTATGAAAGTTGGTCAGAATGTTCAGCTTGATGATATCTAGGTCAAGTTCGAAACTGGGTCACGTGCCATCAAAAACTAAGTCAGTAGGTCTAAAAATAGAAAAACCTTGTGACCTCTCTAGAGGCCATATATTTCACAAGATCTTCATGAAAATTGGTCAGAACGTTCACCTTGATGATATCTAGGTCAAGTTCGAAACTGGGTCACGTGCCATCAAAAATTAGGTCAGTAGGTCAAATAATAGAAAAACCTTGTGACCTCTCTAAAGGCCATATTTTTCATGGGATCTGTATGAAAGTTGGTCTGAATGTTCATCTTGATGATATCTAGGTCAAGTTCGAAACTGGGTCACGTGCGGTCAAAAACTAGGTCAGTAGGTCTAAAAATAGAAAAACCTTGTGACCTCTCTAGAGGCCATATATTTCATAAGATCTTCATGAAAATTGGTCAGAATGTTCACCTTGATGATATCTAGGTCAAGTTCGAATGTGGGTCACGTGCCGTCAAAAACTAGGTCAGTAGGTCAAAAAATAGAAAAACCTTGTGACCTCTCTAGAGGCCATATTTTTCATGGGATCTGTATGAAAGTTGGTCTGAATGTTCATCTTGATGATATCTAGGTCAAGTTTGAAAGTGGGTCACGTGCCATCAAAAACTAGGTCAGTAGGTCAAATAATAGAAAAACCTTGTGACCTCTCTAAAGGCCATATTTTTCATGGGATCTGTATGAAAGTTGGTCTGAATGTTCATCTTGATGATATCTAGGTCAAGTTCGAAACTGGGTCACGTGCGGTCAAAAACTAGGTCAGTAGGTCTAAAAATAGAAAAACCTTGTGACCTCTCTAGAGGCCATATATATCATGAGATCTTCATGAAAATTGGTCAGAATGTTCACCTTGATGATATCTAGGTCAAGTTTGAAAGTGGGTCACGTGCCATCAAAAACTAGGTCATGTAGGTCAAATAATAGAAAAACCTTGTGACCTCTCTAAAGGCCATATTTTTCATGGATCTGTATGAAAGTTGGTCTGAATGTTCATCTTGATGATATCTAGGTCAAGTTCGAAAGTGGGTCACATGCCGTCAAAAACTAGGTCAGTAGGTCAAATAATAGAAAAACCTTGTGACCTCTCTAAAGGCCATATTTTTCATGGGATCTGTATGAAAGTTGGTCTGAATGTTCATCTTGATGATATCTAGGTCAAGTTCGAAACTGGGTCACGTGCGGTCAAAAACTAGGTCAGTAGGTCTAAAAATAGAAAAACCTTGTGACCTCTCTAGAGGCCATATATATCATGAGATCTTCATGAAAATTGGTCAAATGTTCACCTTGATGATATCTAGGTCAAGTTTGAAAGTGGGTCACGTGCCATCAAAAACTAGGTCAGTAGGTCAAATAATAGAAAAACCTTGTGACCTCTCTAAAGGCCATATTTTTCATGGGATCTGTATGAAAGTTAGTCTGAATGTTCATCTTGATGACATCTAGGTCAAGTTCGAAAGTGGGGTCACGTACCGTCAAAAACTAGGTCAGTAGGTCAAATAATAGAAAAACCTTGTGACCTCTCTAAAGGCCATATTTTTCATGGGATCTGTATGAAAGTTGGTCTGAATGTTCATCTTGATGACATCTAGGTCAAGTTCGAAAGTGGGTCACGTACCGTCAAAAACTAGGTCAGTAGGTCAAATAATAGAAAAAACATTGTGACCTCTCTAGAGGCCATATTTTCATGGATCTATATGAAAGTTGTCTAAATGTTCATCTTGATGATATCTAGGTCAAGTTCGAAACAGGGTCATGTGCGGTCAAAAACTAGGTCAGTAGGTCTAAAAATAGAAAAACCTTGTGACCTCTCTAGAGGCCATACTTGTGAATGGATCTCCATAAAAATTGGTCAGAATGTTCATCTTGATGATATCTATGTCAAGATCGAAAGTGGGTCACGTGCCATCAAAAAGTAGGTCAGTAGGTCAAATAATGAAAAAACGTTGTGACCTCTCTAGAGGCCATATTTTTCATGGGATCTGTATGAAAGTTGGTCTGAATGTTTATCTTGATGATATATAGGTCAAGTTTGAAACTGGGTCAACTGCGATCAAAAACTAGGTCAGTAGGTCTCGAAATAGAAAAACCTTGTGACCTCTCTAGAGGCCATACCCTTGAATGGATCTTCATGAAAATTGGTCAGAATGTTCACCTTGATGATATCTAGGTCAAGTTTGAAACTGGGTCACGTGCCATAAAAAACTAGGTCAGTAGGTCAAATAATAAAAAAACCTTGTGACCTCTCTAGAGGCCATACCTTTCATGGGATCTGTATGAAAGTTGGTCTGAATGTTCATCTTGATGATATCTAGGTCAGGTTTGAAACTGGGTCAACTGCGGTCAAAGTAGGTCAGTAGGTCTAAAATTAGAAAAATCTTTTGACCTCTCTAGAGGCCATATTTTTCAATGGATCTTCATGAAAATTGATCTGAATGTTCACCTTGGTGATATCTAGGTCAGTTTCGAAACTGGGTCACGTGCGGTCAAAAACTAGGCCAGTAGGTATAAAAATAGAAAAGCCTTGTGACCTCTCTAGAGGCCATATTTTTCATGAGATCTTCATGAAAATTAGTGATAATGTTCACCTTGATATCTAGGTAAAGTTCAAAACAGGGTCACGTACCTTTGAAAACTAGGTCAATAGGTCAAATAAGAGAAAAACCTTGTGACCTCTCTAGAGACCATATTTTTCAATGGATCTTCATGAAAATTGGTCAGAATTTTTATCTTGATAATATCTAGGGCAGGTTCAAAACTGGGTCACATGAGCTCAAAAACTAGGTCACTATGTCAAATAATAGAAAAAACGACGTCATACTCAAAACTGGGTCATGTGGGAAGAGGTGAGCGATTCAGGACCATCATGGTCCTCTTGTTATTGTCGAGCCAGCTTGCGGATGCGAAGACATAGTTGTCCAAATGGCTGTTCGGTGTATGTGCGTGCGTGCGTCTGTCCAGATTTGTTTGTCCGGCCGGACCATAACTTTGACATGCATGGAGCAATCTTGTTTATATTCGGCATGAATGTTAACCTCAGTGAGACGGAGTGTCGTGCGCAAACACCAGGTTCCTATCTCAGAGGTCAAGGTCACACTTACAGGCCAAATGTCAAATTCAAAAATGACTTTGTCCGGAGCATTTCTTCTTCAGGCATGGAGGGATTTTGATGTAACTTGGCACAATTGTTCACCATCATGAGACGGAGTGTCGTGCGCAAGAACCAGGTCCCTAGGTCTAAGATCAAGGTCACACTTAGAGGTCAAAAGTCAGATACAAGAATGAGTTTGTCTGGAGCATTTCTTTTTGATGCATAGAGGGATTTTGATGTAACTTGGCACAATTGGTCATCATCATGAGATGGGAGTGTCATGCGCAAGATCCTAGAATTACTTCCCTTTGTTGTTACTATAAATATCTTATATTTGTAACTTTTTTATTACTGGTCGTAGGGAAAAATCAAGACCATTTTTCTGTAGTACAACATGCATGTTACATCCAATTTTCAGGTGAATTTTGACCTATCTCTACTGATGAGGATTTTTATATGGACTTAGAATTTTTTATTTTTTTTAGATTTACATCCCTTAGTTGTTACTTTACATAACTTATATTGTAACTTTTTGCAATCTCTTTTTTATTTGGCATAAATGTTTGCCTCAGTGAGACAGGGAGTGTCATGTGCAACTCCCAGTCCTTTTGACAGCTGGCGGGCTAGACATGTTGCCCGTGGGCATCTAGTATAGACATATAAAGAAAACTTTGAAAATCTTCTTGTACAAAACCACATGGCCTAGGGCTTTGATATTTGGTATGTAGCATCATCTAGTGGTCCTCTACCAAGAGTGTTCAAATTATCCCCCTAGGGTGAACTATGTCCCCCCCCTCCCCCCCGGGGGTCCCAAGTTTTACATAGACTTATAAAAAAAGTTTAAAAATCTTCTTGTCTGAAACCACAACACTTAGACCTTTGATATTTGGTTTGTAGCATTGTCTTATGATCCTCAACCGAAATTGTTCAAATTGTACACCTTGGGTGAAAAGAGGCCATACGGCCTAGGCTTTTGATATTTGGTATGATGCATTGTCAAGTAGTCCTCTACTAAAACTGTTCAAATAATGCCCCTGGGGTTAAAAGAGGCCCCGCCCTGGGGTCTTTTAGTTAATATGTGAGTTATATAGGAAAAATACTTAAAAAATCATCTGATCCTATTTCCAAGACTGTTTAATTATAATTACCTGATGACCCCAAGTAATATGATGTCACTTGACTGTGACCTTGACCTATTGACCTACTTTCTTGTTTTTAGCTCACCTGTCAAAAAGTGACAAGGTGAGCTTTTGTGATCGTGCGGTGTCCGTCGTCCGTCCGTCCATCCGTGCGTGCGTCCGTCCGTAAACTTTTGCTTGTGACCACTCTAGAGGTCACATTTTTCATGGGATCTTTATGAAAATTGGTCAGAATGTTCACCTTGATGATATCTAGGTCAAGTTCGAAACTGGGTCACGTGCCGTCAAAAACTAGGTCAGTAGGTCTAAAAATAGAAAAACCTTGTGACCTCTCTAGAGGCCATATATTTCACAAGATCTTCATGAAAATTGGTCAGAATGTTCACCTTGAAGATATCTAGGTCAAGTTCGAAACTGGGTCATGTGGGGTCAAAAACTAGGTCAATGGTCTAAAAATAGAAAAACTTTTTGACCTCTCTAGAGGCCATATTTTTCATGAGATCTTCATGAATATTGGTCAGAATGTTCACCTTGATGATATCTAGGTCAAGTTCGAAACTGGGTCACGTGGGGTCAAAAACTAGGTCAGTAGGTCTAAAAATAGAAAAACCTTGTGATCTCTCTAGAGGCCATATTTTTCATGAGATCTTCATGAATATTGGTCAGAATGTTCACCTTGATGATATCTAGGTCAAGTTCGAAACTGGGTCACCTGGGGTCAAAAACTAGGTCATTAGGTCTAAAAATAGAAAAACCTTGTGAGCTCTCTAGAGGCCATATTTCTCAATGGATCTTCATGAAAATTGGTCAGAATGTTCAGCTTGATGATATCTAGGTCAAGTTCGAAACTGGGTCACGTGGGGTTAAAAACTAGGTCAGTAGATCTAAAAATAGAAAAACCTTGTGACCTCTCTAGAGGCCATATTTTTCATGAGATCTTCATGAATATTGGTCAGAATGTTCAGCTTGATGATATCTAGGTCAGGTTCGAAACTGGGTCACGTGCGGTCAAAAACTAGGTCAGTAGGTCTAAAAATAGAAAAACCTTGTGACCTCTGTAGAGGCCATATTTCTCAATGGATCTTCATGAAAATTGGTCAGAATGTTCACCTTGATGATATCTAGGTCAAGTTCGAAACTGGGTCATGTGCGGTCAAAAACTAGGTCAGTAGGTCTAAAAATAGAAAAACCTTGTGACCTCTCTAGAGGCCATATTTTTCAATGGATCTTCATGAAAATTGGTCAGAATGTTTACCTTGATGATATCTAGATCAATTTCAAAATTGGGTCACGTGGGGTTAAAAACTAGGTCAGTAGATCTAAAAGTAGAAAAACCTTGTGACCTCTCTAGAGGCCATATTTTTCATGAGATCTTCATGAATATTGGTCAGAAGGTTCACCTTGATGATATCTAGGTCAGGTTCGAAACTGGGTCACGTTGGGTCAAAAACTAGGTCATTAGGTCTAAAAATAGAAAAACCTTGTGACCTCTCTAGAGGCCATATTTCTCTATGGATCTTCATGAAAATTGGTGAGAATGTTCAGCTTGATGATATCTAGGTCAGGTTCGTAACTGGGTCATGTGCCATCAAAAACTAGGTCAGTAGGTCGAAAAATAGAAAAACCTTGTGACCTCTCTAGAGGCCATATTTTTCAAGAGATCTTCATGAAAATTGGTGAGAATGTTCACCTTGATGATATCTATGTCAATTTTAAAAGTGGGTCACGTGCCTTCAAAAACTAGGTCATTAGGTCAAATAATAGAAAAACCTTGTGACCTCTCTAGAGGCCATATTTTTCAATGGATCTTCATGAAAATTGGTCAGAATTTTTTATCTTGATGATATCTAGGTCACATGTGCTCAAAAACTAGGTCACTTTGTCAAATAATAGAAATAACGACGTCATACTCAGTTCAACACTGGGTCATGTTGGGATAGGTGAGCGATTCAGGACCATCATGGTCCTCTTGTTTAAGATACAGCCTTGAAGTTTTGATGACATACATAATTTTGCACACAAATCGCAAAACTGAATTTCATTGACCATGAATGTGACCTACTGACTTTCTTAATATTTTATCATCAGTTTGACATTTGAAACATGCAGCTCATATTACTCAGGTGAGCGATCCAGGGTCATCATGACCCTCTTGATTAAATTTCTGGTCATAGGGAAAAATGGAGACCACTCTTCTGTAGTACAACATGCATGTTATATCCAATTTTGAGGTGTATTTTGACCTATCAGTATCTAGTGAGGATTTTTGTGTAGACTAAGAAATTAAAAAAAAAAAAAAAAAAAAAATCTTAAGATAAGTCTTCCCTTACTTGTTACTATAAATAACTTATAATGTAACTTTTATAATTAATCATAGAGAAAACCAAGACCACTTTTCTGTGGTACAACATAGATGTAACTTTCAAGTTTTACTAGGTGTATTTAAAGTTATCTCTACCTGGTAAGGATTGTTAATCTTTTTTTGTGGACTTAAAAAACAAAAGAATTACAATAATTACTACACAGCCACAGAATTAAAATTCCATTTGCAAATACAGGTGCTAGTGTATATTTGCTGTGATGGGCATATATTGTGACATTCTGGAATTCTTGTTACATATCAAGCAATATGTGCTTCAGTTTTGCACTTGGTTTGTTGTTGTTTTTGTCATTAAAACATAGCATTATGCACCATCTATAGCTCTTGGTGAAGAAATAAGTTAATATACTTTTTGTAGAAAATTTGGAAGAAGATGATGAAAGTGAAATTGACTTTGGTGAGTCAGCATCTGAGGATGAACTTATCACAGGTATTATTGACATTTCTGTTTCATTGTAAAACACTAAGTTAATAGCTTTTTTCGATGGTTAATGGTTATTGAGCTTCATATTGTAATTGTTTGGGTAGTAACAGATCTATCAATACTAAATCTGTGAAGAGCAGTTGTGTCAGTATCACTTTCCAATAGAAAATATAGTACTGCCTTCTGTACAGTTCTCAGACAACTAATTTTTAATGGAACAATATGAATTACATAACAGTTGGTGGGAGAATCAAAGTACATCCTTGACCTTAGTTTTGGAATTGGAATGACATTGACCCTAATATTTCATATAGTAATGTACTGGAAAATAATTTTTTAATGTTATTTAGAACTAATATTTTTGAAATATCTGGGAAAAGACTTCGTGCCCTAAACCACACCTAAATAAAAAAATAACAGTATCCTAAAGTTGGATTTATATCAAAATCAGCAAAGAGGTGAAAAATGGTTCAGAGAGTTTCCTCGCTTGGCACTCTGCATTAATAGGATAGGTCCAGGACTGGTCAGCCCAGTGTCAGTATAATTGTCTGGGTCGAGTACAAATCTACGACATTAAATTTCAGTGAGGCAGCACTATATATTTGGGCATTGTGCTCACTGCTGCAAGTAGGCGATGTTGTTTATATGACTGAAACATTGTTGAAAAAGATGCTAAACCGACACACATTAGTCCATTTTACGGATGCTGGGCTTTAGAAGAAATTGCCATACACCACTTCTTTAGATGATCTTTTTTAGCTCACCTGTCACAAAGTGACAAGGTGAGCTTTTGTGATCGCGTGGCGTCCGTCGTCCGTGCGTTCGTCCGTAAACTTTGGCTTGTGACCACTCTAGAGGTCACATTTTTCATGGGATCTTTATGGAAGTTGGTCAGAATGTTCATCTTGATGATATCTAGTTCAAGTTCGAAACTGGGTCACGTGCGGTCCAAAACTAGGTCAGTAGGTCTAAAAATAGAAAAACCTTGTGACCTCTCTAAAGGCCATACTTTTCAATGGATCTTCATGAAAATTAGTCAGAATGTTCACCTTGATGATATCTAGGTCAAATTCGAAACTGGGTCATGTGCCTTCAAAAACTAGGTCAGTAGGTCAAATAATAGAAAAACCTTGTGACCTCTCTAGAGGCCATATTTTTCATGGGATCTGTATGAAAGTTGGTTTGAATGTTCATCTTAATGATATCTAGGTCAAGTTTGAAACTGGGTCAACTGCTGTCAAAAACTAGGTCAGTAGGTCTAAAAATAGAAAAACCTTGTGACCTCTCTAGAGGCCATACTTTTCAATGGATCTTCATGAAAATTAGTCAGCATGTTAACCTTGATGATATCTAGGTCAAGTTCGAAACTGGGTCACGTGCCTTCTTTAGATGATCTTTTTTAGCTCACCTGTCACAAAGTGACAAGGTGAGCTTTTGTGATCGCGTGGCGTCCGTCGTCCGTGCGTTCGTCCGTAAACTTTGGCTTGTGACCACTCTAGAGGTCACATTTTTCATGGGATCTTTATTGGTCAGAATGTTCATCTTGATGATATCTAGTTCAAGTTCGAAACTGGGTCACGTGCGGTCCAAAACTAGGTCAGTTGGTCTAAAAATAGAAAAACCTTGTGACCTCTCTAAAGGCCATACTTTTCAATGGATCTTCATGAAAATTAGTCAGAATGTTCACCTTGATGATATCTAGGTCAAATTCGAAACTGGGTCATGTGCCTTCAAAAACTAGGTCAGTAGGTCAAATAATAGAAAAACCTTGTGACCTCTCTAGAGGCCATATTTTTCATGGGATCTGTATGAAAGTTGGTTTGAATGTTCATCTTAATGATATCTAGGTCAAGTTTGAAACTGGGTCAACTGCTGTCAAAAACTAGGTCAGTAGGTCTAAAAATAGAAAAACCTTGTGACCTCTCTAGAGGCCATACTTTTCAATGGATCTTCATGAAAATTAGTCAGCATGTTAACCTTGATGATATCTAGGTCAAGTTCGAAACTGGGTCACGTGCCTTCTTTAGATGATCTTTTTTAGCTCACCTGTCACAAAGTGACAAGGTGAGCTTTTGTGATCGCGTGGCGTCCGTCGTCCGTGCGTTCGTCCGTAAACTTTGGCTTGTGACCACTCTAGAGGTCACATTTTTCATGGGATCTTTATTGGTCAGAATGTTCATCTTGATGATATCTAGTTCAAGTTCGAAACTGGGTCACGTGCGGTCCAAAACTAGGTCAGTTGGTCTAAAAATAGAAAAACCTTGTGACCTCTCTAGAGGCCATACTTTTCAATGGATCTTCATGAAAATTGGTCAGAATGTTCACCTTGAAGATATCTAGGTCAGGTTTGATACTGGGTCATGTGCCATCAAAAACTAGGTCAGTAGGTCAGATAATAAAAAAACCTTGTGACCCCTCTAGAGACCATGTTTTTCATGATATCTGTGTGAAAGTTGGTCTGAATGTTCATCTTGATGATATCTAGGTCAAGTTTGAAACTGGGTCATCTGCGTTTAAAAACTAGGTCAGTAGGTTTAAAAATAGAAAAACATTTTGATCACTCTAGAGGCCATATTTTTCAATGGATCTTCATTAAAATTGGTCTAAATGTTGACCTTGATGATATCTAGATAAAGTTTGAAACTGGGTCACGTGTGGTCAAAACTAGGTCAGTAGGTATAAAAATAGAAATACCTTGTGACCTCTCTAGAAGCCATACTCTTCATGAGATCTTCATGAAAATTGGTGAGAATGTTCACCTTGATGATATCTAGGTCAAGTTCAAAACTGGGTCATTAGGTCAAATAATAGAAAAACCTTGTGACCTCTCTAGAGGGCATATTTTTCAATGGATCTTCATGAAAATTGGGTGATGTGAGGACAGGTGAGCGATTCAGGACCATCATGGTCCTCTTGTTGTTCAGTTTAGAGCATGTGAATTTGTGCGCCTAAGATCCCTTGACTAGGAAAAAAAATCAATTTGTGCCCCATGTATCTAAAAATGTTCCTTACCTACAGTCATAAACGTTAGAAGATTGTTTTATAGCATGTGAAGGTGTACACATGATGTTCTCTTTTGGATTTCACTCAGCTAGGCCAGAGTTATGGTCCTTGACTTAATGAAAATTACACATAAAGTTCTTAAAAAATATATCGCCTAAAGTCACGAGACCATGTTCAGTGACATGATTTGGGAGCACCTGTGCCTTAAATGGGAAACAAACTAAGAGAAGAAAAAATTGACCAGTTTTTAGAAAAAAGCAATGGCTATATTTTGTCCTTTTTGTACACAGAACGGGGAGTGGTGGGGGTGGGAGGACTAACAGTGGAGAAAAATCAACTATTTTTTTCTCTCTTTTTTTTTTAAAGCTCACCTGAGCACAAAGTGCTTAGGGTAAGCTATTGTGACTACCCATCATCTGGCTTCCGTCAATCTGTCGTATGTCTGTCCGTCCACACTTTCATTTAAACAACATCTCCTTAACCACTGGACCAATTTTGATGAAACTTCACAGAGATGTTCCTTGGATGATCTTCATTAAAAATTGTTCAAAGAATTGAATTCCACACAGAACTCTGGTTTACATGGCAACCGAAAGTAAAAACTTTAAAAAATGTTCTTGTCTAAAACTTCATTCCTCGGGCAGGGCATATGTTCTCCATGACAATTTGATAAACGACATTGTGTTTGAAATCATTAGTCCTCCGCCTCTGATTCAAGTGGGGGAAGTTGGCAGTTACTTGCGGAGAACAGGTTTGTACTGGTACAAAAACCAGGAACACTGGTTAGGTTAACTGCCCGCCATTACATGACTAAAATACTGTTGAAAAATGGCGTACAACCATTAGGCATTTGATATTTGGTATGTAGCATTGCCTAGTGGTCCTCTACCAAGATTGTTCAAACTGTTACACTTGGATGAAAAGAGGACCTGCCCCCCGGGGCTTCGAAGTTTTACATAGACTTATATAGAAAAAAACTTTATCAATCTTCTTGTCTGAAACTGCAAGACCTAGGCCTTTGATATTTGGTGTGTTGCATTGCTTTGTGATCCTCTACCAAGATTGTTCCAAATTATTACACTGGGGTGAAAAGAGGCAACGCCCAGGGGTTACAAGTTTTACATAGACTTATATACAGGAAAAAACTTTAAAAAATTTCTTGTCTGAAAGTGCAAGGCCTAAGCCATTCATATTCAGTATGTAGCAGTGCTTTGTGGTTTTCTAACAAGATTGTTCAAATAATGTCCCAAGGGTGAAAAGAGACCCTGCCTCGGGGGGTCACTCATTTAGTAAAAAATTCAAAAATTATCTGACCATACTTCCTAGACAGTGTAATAATAATTACCTGATGACCCCCCAAGTAATTAGGGGTCATTTGACTTTGACCATGACCTACTGATCTACTTTTTTTAGCTTGACTATTCGAAGTTTAGCTATTCTACTCACCCTGGCTTCAGTGTCGGCGTCACACCTTGGTTAAAGTTTTGCATGCAAGTACATACAGCTATCATTTAAAGACATATAGCTATGAAACTTGTTTTTAGCTCACCTGTCACATAGTGACAAGGTGAGCTTTTGTGATCAAGCAGCGTCCGTCGTCCGTTGTCCGTGCGTCCGTCCGTCCGTAAACTTTTGCTTGTGACCACTCTAGAGGTCACATTTTTTGTGGGATCTTTATGAAAGTTGGTCAGAATGTTCATCTTGATGATATCTAGGTCAAGTTCGAAAGTGGGTCACGTGCCTTCAAAAACTAGGTCAGTAGGTCTAAACATAGAAAAACCTTGTGACCTCTCTAGAGGCCATATATTTCATGAGATCTTCATGAAAATTGGTCAGAATGTTCACCTTGATGATATTAAGTTCAAGTTTGAAAGTGGGTCACGTGCCATCAAAAACTAGGTCAGTAGGTCAAATAATAGAAAAACCTTGTGACCTCTCTAGAGGCCATATATTTCAAAAAATCTTCATGAAAATTGGTCAGAATGTTCATCTTGATGATATCTAGGTCAAGTTCGAAACTGGGTCACGTGCCATCAAAAACTAGGTCAATAGGTCTAAAAATAGAAAAACCTTGTGACCTCTCTAGAGGTCATATATTACACAAGATCTTCATGAAAATTGGTCAGAACGTTCACCTTGATGATATCTAGATCAAGTTCGAAACTGGGTCACGTGCCTTCAAAAACTAGGTCAGTAGATCTAAAAATAGAAAAACCTTGTGACCTCTCTAGAGGCCATATATTTCATGAGATCTTCATGAAAATTGGTCAGAATGTTCACCTTGATGATATTAAGTTCAAGTTTGAAAGTGGGTCACGTGCCGTCAAAAACTAGGTCAGTAGGTCAAATAATAGAAAAACCTTGTGACCTCTCTAGAGGCCATTTTTTCATTGGATCTGTATGAAAATTGGTGAGAATGTTCATCTTGATGATATCTAGATCAAGTTCGAAAGTGGGTCACGTGCCATCAAAAACTAGGTCAGTAGGTCAAATAATAGAAAAACCTTGTGACCTCTCTAAAGGCCATATTTTTCATGGGATCTGTATGAAAGTTGGTCTGAATGTTCATCTTGATGATATCTAGGCCAAGTTCGAAACAGGGTCATGTGCGGTCAAAAACTAGGTCAGTAGATCTAAAAGTAGAAAAACCTTGTGACCTCTCTAGAGGCCATACTTATGAATGGATCTCCATAAATATTGGTCAGAATGTTCATCTTGATGATATCTAGGTCAAGTTCGAAAGTGGGTCATGTGCCATCAAAAAGTAGGTCAGTAGGTCAAATAATGAAAAAAGGTTGTGACCTCTCCAGAGGCCATATTTTTCATGGGATCTGTATGAAAGTTGGTCTGAATGTTAATCTTGATGATATATAGGTCAAGTTTGAAACTGGGTCAACTGCGATCAAAAACTAGGTCAGTAGGTCTTGAAATAGAAAAACCTTGTGACCTCTCTAGAGGCCATACCCTTGGATGGATCTTCATGAAAATTGGTCAGAGTGTTCACCTTGATGATATCTAGGTCAGATTTGAAACTGGGTCACGTGCCTTAAAAAACTAGGTCAGTAGGTCAAATAAAAAAACCTTGTGACCTCTCTAGAGGCCATACTTTTCATGGGATCTGTATGAAAGTTGGTCTGAATGTTCATCTTGATGATATCTAGGTCAAGTTTGAAACTGGGTCAACTGCGGTCAAAAACTAGGTCAGTAGGTCTAAAATTATTAAAATCTTTTGACCTCTCTAGAGGCCATATTTTTCAATGGATCTTCATGAAAATTGATCTGAATGTTCACCTTGATGATATCTAGGTCAGTTTCAAAACTGGGTCACGTGCGATCAAAAACTAGGCCAGTAGATATAAAAATAGAAAAACCTTGTGACCTCTCTAGAGGCCACATGTTTCATGAGATCTTCATGAAAATTAGTGAGAATGTTCACCTTGATGATATCTAGATAAAGTTCAAAACAGGGTCACGTACCTTCGAAAACTAGGTCAATAGGTCAAATAATAGAAAAACCTTGTGACCTCTCTAGAGACAATATTTTTCAATGGATCTTCATGAAAATTGGTCAGAATTTTTATCTTGATAATATCTAGGTCAAATTCAAAACTGGGTCACATGAGCTCAAAAACTAGGCCACTATGTCAAATAATAGAAAAAACGACGTCATACTCAAAACTGGGTCATGTGGGAAGAGGTGAGCGATTCAGGACCATCATGGTCCTCTTGTTTCTTTTCCTAGGTCAATAACCAACCTCACAGGGTCAAATTCCATAACTCTGACATGTATTTTGAGCAAATTATGCCCCCTTTTCGACTTAGAAAATCCTGGTTAAAGTTAACATGCAAATTACTATCTCCAAAACTCCTGCAGATATTGAATTGAAACTTCTTATGTGTCTTTTTGGTTATAAAACAAGCTGATAGCATCAAGGCCCATAACTCTGAGTCAGAAATTGTCTTGCCCAAAATACATGTCAGAGTTATGGGACTTGATTCAGTGAAGTTGGTAATAGATCTAGAAAAAGGGGCCATAATTTGGCTAAAATACAGGTCTTTTGGCCAAATTATTCCCCCTGTTGGACTCAGAAAATCCTGGTTAAAGTTTTGTGTGCAAGTACACACAGCTATTACTTAAAGGCATTATATATTTGAAACCTATTTTTTATTTTCCTAGATCAATAACCAACCTCTCTGGGTCAAGACCCATAAATCTGAAATGTACATTTGGCAAATTATGCCCCCTTTATGACTTCTGAATTCTGGTTAAAGTTTTGAGTGCAAGTCACATCTGCAGAACAAATGCAGATATTAAATTGAAACTTCACATATGCAGATACTGGATTGAAACTCTATAGATATTTCAACATTTAGGGTAACATTTTCCTGCTTCTGGGACAATAATTCGAATAGTCAAGCATTTGCTGTCTTACGGCCAGCTCTTGTTTGTTTTTTAGCTCGACTATTCGAAGTATAGTCTAGCTCTTCCACTTACCTTAGCGTCGGCGATGGCGTCTCACCTTGGTTAAAGTTTTGCATACAAGTACATATGGCTATCATTTAAAGGCATATAGCTTTGAAACTTATTTTTTTCTTTTTCTAGGTCAATCACTAACCTCACTGGGTCAAATCCCATATCTCTGAAATGAATTTGGCCAAATTATGCACCCTTTTGGACTAAGAAAATCCTGGTTAAAGTTTTACATGCAAGTTACTGTTTCCAAAATAAATGCAGATACTGAAATGAATTTTTGGCCAAATTATGCACCCTTTTGGACTAAGAAAATCCTGGTTAAAGTTTTATATGCAAGTTACTGTCTCGGGGTTATGAAACTAGTTGATTGCATCAAGACCAATAACTCTGACATGCAATTTGGCCAAATTATGCCCCCTTTTGGACTTTGAAAATCCTGGTTAAAGTTGTGTGCAAGTACATACAGCTATCATTTAAAGGCATATAGCTTTGAAACATTTATTTTCTTTTTCTAGGGCAATTATCAACCTCACTAGGTCAAGTCCCATAACTGACATGTATTTTGGCCAAATTATGCTACCTTTTGGACTAAGAAAATCCTGGTTAAAGTTTTACATGCAAGTTACTATTTCCAAAATAAATGCAGATACTGAATCGAAACTTCACATGTGTCTTTGGGGCTATGAAACTAGTTGATTGTATCGAGTCCAATAACTCTGACATGCATTTTTGCCAAATTATACCCCTTTTGGACTTAAGAAAGTTCTGGTTAAAGTTTTGTGTGAAAGTTACTATCTGCTAAACAAATGCAGATATAAAATTAAAACTTCACATATGTCTACAAGATTTTAAAACTAGTTGATTGCATCAAGTAAGTCAACTTTGTATTGCATGGCAATAATTCATTCACTTGTTTGGTAAAGATCCTTTAGATTAGAAAAAGGACTTAGCCTGCCCGCTTAGCTGAGTAGGTCCAATGTGTACAGATCGCGGGGTCGTGAGTTCGATCCTTGGGCGGGGTGTATTTTCTCAGTGACTATTTGATAAATGTCATTGTGTCTGAAATCATTAGTCCTCCACCTCTGCTTCATGTGGAGAACAGGTTTGTACTGGTACAGAATCCAGGAAAACTGGTTTGGTTAACTGCCCGCCGTTACATGACTAAAAAACTGTTGAAAAACGGCGTTTAACCCAAAACAAACAAACAAAAAGGACTTGCCTCAGAGTTACTTCACAAAAAGCATTTACCCTGGCAACATTTCATTCATCTTGCTTTTTCCACAAGGTCAATAACACTTGATATTTAAACAGAAAGATCTAAGAAAATGATAATGTATGCCGGTTGCTTGTAGAATTTGCAATACACTCATTGTTTCTTCCATTTTGTTGTGTTATTTTAGATTGTGACATTGATGATAGTGATGCAGACCCGGACTTCAAAATATCAATGAGTGATGTTGATTCTGATGATGACACAGGATTTACAGGCAACAGACCTAATGAGGACATGGTATCAACATCAGAAAGAGGCAATAATGATAGAGCTATTGATCCACAGCTCTGTACAGACAATTTAGTGACAGTTCAGTCTTCAGTAAAGAATGCAAAAGGCAATCTGAATAACAAAAGACATGCTTGTCTCTATTGTAGAAAACTCATGCCCAATATTGCCAGACATTTGACAAACAAACATTCAAATGAGCATGAAGTTGCTATTATATTGATGTTGCCATTAAGAAGTAAAGAACGTAAATCTGCTTGGCAGGAACTTGTAAACAAAGGGGACTTTTCTCACAATTATCAAGTCATTGACAAAGGTCATGGAACACTTATTCCAAAGTATAGATCGAGGACTAACGTGGATGATATACGAAGCCTATTACCATGCCATTCTTGCAGAGGGTTCTACAAGAAAACAGATTTGTGGAAACATCAAAAAATCTGTTGTGTACAGAAACCAACATTTTTAAATTCAAAACATGTCAGAGCAGGAAAACTATTAATGCCACATAAACAAGCATCAAAAGAGCTCTTTGAGAATGTGATAGTTGATATGAATGATGATGAAGTAAAGCGGACAGTTGAATCAGATGATTTTATTTTGCATCATGGGAACATTCTGTATGAGGAAAAGGGACATGAAGGTTACATCTCTAGCAAACTTAGAGAACTTGGTAGGCTTCTACTTTCAGCTAAAAATATGGACGCTGACATAAAAAGTATTTTGGATTTGATGAAAGCCTCAAAATGGGATTTGCTTATTGCAGCGATTAAGAATGTTGCTGAATATGATGAAGAGAGTTGTCAATTTGGTATTCCATCATTGGTAAGAAATCTTGGTCTAAGCTTGAAAAGGTGTGCTGAAATTGAATATTCTGATGCCACAAAAAACAGGAACTTTAAAAAACGTAATTTGATAGAAACATTCCTGGAAACATATGAATTAAAGTGGAAAAAATGCATAGGATCGACAGCTAACCCGGCTCTGGAGGAGAAAAAGTGTAACAAGCCACAGCTTGTGCAATTAGTAGAAGATGTTATTAAGCTCAACAAGCATTTAGAGGAAAACGTGAAAAGGCTTTGTATTCAAGTTGAAAAGAACCCAATGGAATATTATGCTGACTTTGTAAAAATCTGTTTTGCACAGGTCATCCTTTTCAATAGAAAAAGAAGTGAAGCAGCTGAAAGAATTACTGTGAAAGATATTTTAGCTGTTAAATCTGGAGGACTAGTGGATGACACTATAAAAAAATCATTGACTTTGTTTGAACAGAAACTGAGCAAGTCACATTCGAGAGTTGAAATTAAAGGGGAAAAAGGAGCCAGAATGCCAATCCTGTTAACAGCAAAAATGGCTTTTTGCTTAAATAAGCTTCTCAAGTATAGAGATGCAGCAGGTGTCGATGATAAAACATTCCTGTTTGCAAGGCCAGGCTCTGCTGAGCAGCCATACAGAGGATGTGATGTGCTGAGGGAGTTTGCCAGTGACTGTAATTTGAAGCATCCTGAATGTATAACATCAACAAAAGCGAGAAAACAGCTTGCAACACTGACTCAAATTCTTAACCTCGGGGAAAATTATCAAGATGTTTTGGAATCTTTCAAGGAACATGATATCATTGTTCATGGACAATTTATCCAGTCACCAGGGAGTACATTACATGTGGCAAAGACCTTCAACTTACTCAATTGCCTTAACAGTGGCACAATTAACAAGTACAAAGGGTGCGATTTTGATGACCTAGATGTAGACCTTCAAGGTATTTCTTTTAGATTTTCTCTGGCATATTTTAAACTTTAAAGTAATTGAGCTGCACGATGAGAAAATCAGCACAGTGCAAATGCGACCAGCATGGATCCAGACCAGCCTGCACATCTGCGCAGTCTGGTCAGGATCCATGCTGTTAGCTAACGGTTTCTCAGATTGCAATAGGCTTTGAAAGTGAACAGCATGGATCCTGACCAGACTGCATGGATGCGCAGACAGGTCTGAATCCATGTTGGTCGCATATGCACTGTGCTGATTTTCTCATGATGCGGCTCAGTTACTTTAAGGAAATTATCAGACTGACTGACAGTAGAATTGCGCTTTCTGATTTTAATGTCTGAAGTAGAATATAGTAATTAGTAAAAGATATTTCAATACATCTGGAATTTAACAGTTTTATATACCTCATGAGTCAGAGGTGGACTACGAATGACTTCAGACACAACATCCTTTATTAAATCATCACTGAGAACATACCCCTTGCTCGATTATCGATTCCTTACAACCCCGCAATCTGTAGATCTACACTCTTGAGCTAAGCAGGTTGGCTGCAGCATTTGGTACACTCTTCAACTCTTTGTGTATTTATTTTTTAGAAATTTTGGAGGAGGATGATGATGAAAGAGATATTGAAAGTGATAAGTCAGAGTCAGAGGATGAGCTTACCACAGGTAATATTGACTCCTTTGCTGATTGATGGTCTGGTGTTCATTTTCTGTTGTCCATTGCCCATAGTCAGCATTTTTACTTAAACATTTTCTACCCTCAAAACCACTGGTCAGACTTACCGGTACACCTTTGGTCAGTAACATCTTGGCATAGACCTCTATCAAATTTTATTCAGATTGTTTAGCTTGGATCATTTAGGAAGTCACTCAAGATTAAAATAGAAAAAGAAACATTTAAATAGGTTCTTCATTTTAACCACTTGATGGGTCTTGATTACGAAATTATGCCTCTGTTTTCAGCTAAGGAATTTTTGTCATTTTTAAGCTCACCTGTCACGAAGTGACAAGGTGAGCTTTTGTGATCGCGCAGTGTCCGTCGTCCGTCTGTCCGTCCGTGCGTAAACTTTTCCTTGTGACATCTCTAGAGGTCACATTTTTCATGG
>NW_026462822.1:0-30737 GCF_021730395.1 Mercenaria mercenaria | reverse complement strand
TTATGATAATGATGGCTGTAGCATTCAAAACAAGAAAACACACATGTGAGAATACTCCAAGCAACACTGCCACAGCAGAAGAAACTGACAATTCAAATGAGGATAAAATTTCACACAAGAAGCATGTACATAAGACCACTCCAAGCAACAGTGCTGAAGAGCCAAATAAGAATTCATTGGGCACCTCTGATGATGATGATGTCTGTAGAATTCAAAACAAAAAATCTTCAGGTGAGAGAGCCGTTTTTTGTCCAGAATACTGGAGAGGACTATGGGAATACCTTCAGTCTATTCGTCTGTCCTTCAGCGAATCTGAATCCTACAATTACTCGAAAAGTATTCAAGCTAGGTTTATAAAACTTGTTATGTAAATAGAGGGCAGAATATAGATTATTTGTGTTCATGACTTGTGTTTGTAGGTCAAAGGTCAAGGTCAGTTGAAGGTCAAGTAAAACTTGTTTCTGCTCCAAAATTTTTATAGGCATTGATTGATTATCTTATTAATGCTACACAATCACTCCCAATGATGACATAATTTTTGCTTGTTGGTTAAAAGTCAAGGTCACTGTTTTAAGGTCAAGTAAAATTTATTTCTGCTCCACAACCTGAACGCACTGAAGGTTTTTTATTACTGTACAGAAATGTTTCCCATGATTAGACTATGTGCCATGCACATGACCCATGGTTATCAGTCAAAGGTCAAAGACACTATTGAAGTTCAAGTAAAATTGTTCCATAACTTTAATGTGCATTATCTTTGTACTGCACACAAATTTTCCCATGATGAGATAATGTGTTGCCTCCTACATGATTATGCTTGTAGGTCATTATTGAAATTGCAGTGATTTTTCACCTATATAAGTGGTATATATTATCCCCCGCCGATGAAATCGGGAGGGGGGTATTCAAATGTCGTTGTCTGTCGGTCCGTCCGTCAGTCCGCAGCCATTTCTCAGTAACTAGCACCTAGAATTTCATGAAACTTGAAATAAACATGAACCAATATATTGCGACGATGCCCATCAAGTTTTTTTTTTTGATTGGTCAATTCCCTTAGAGTTTAATATAATTGCCCTTGATTTAATGAAAAATGCCCCCCCCCCCCCCCCCCCCCGATGCCATGTATTAGTAACAAGCTGGTAGAATTTCATGAAACTATAAACTTAAACCAGCATACTGTGATGATGGCTATCAAGTATTTTTTTGATTGGTCAATTTCCCTAAGAGTTATCGCCCTTGATTAAATGAAAAATCCATGGCCGTAGCCATTTCTCAGTAACAAGCTGGTAGAATTCCATGAAACTTGAAGTAACTATGAACCAGCATACATCGATGATGCCCGTCATTTTTTTTTAACTCATCTGTTTGATCTGCGTTTGGGTCGGTGTCGGCATCGCCTGGTTAAGTTTTATGTTTAGGTCAGCTTTTCTCCTAAACTATCAAAGCTATTGCTTTGAAACTTGCAACACTTGTTTACAATCATAAGCTGACCCTGTACAGCAAGAAACATAACTCCATCCTGCCTTTTGCAAGATTTATGGCCCCTTTTGTACTTAGAAAATGTCAGATTTCCTGGTTAAATTTTATGTTTAGGTCAACTTTTTCTCTTAAACTATCAAAGCTATTGCTTTGAAACTTGCAACAGTTTTTCACCATCATAAGCTGACCCTGTACATCAAGAAACATAACTCCATCCTGCTTTTTGCAATAATTATTGCCCCTTTTGGACTTAGAAAATATCAGATTTCTTGGTTAAGTTTTATGTTTAGGTCAACTTTTTCTCTTAAAACTATCAAAGCTATTGCTTTAAAACTTGCAACAGTTTTTCACCATCATAAGCGGACGCTGTACATCAAGAAATATAACTCTATCCTGCTTTTTGCGAGAATGATGGCCCTTTTTAGACTTAGAAAATCATGGGTAGGACAATATTTTTATTATACAAAAAAAATCAGATGAGCGTCAGCACCCGCAAGGTGGTGCTCTTGTTTAATTGTTTAAGTTTCCTTAGAGTTATTGCCTTTAATTTTTAAAAAGTCCACAGATTTGTACATAACAAAGAAACCAATTGGTAGAATTTCATTAAACTTCTTTCATTATTCCATATTACTCGACATAAAATAAGAACATGTACCATTCTTTGTCTTTTATTTATCTCATTGTTATACTGTTAAATGTTTTAAGATCATATAACACATTATGACGAACAAATGACTTAAAATACTTGATTTCTAAATTAATATATTCTACATCTGCTAAGGTAAATGCATCAATAGATCTGAGAAAAACATTGAAAGTTAAGTTGGCATGTTTTTGGCCGCTCTATCTTCAAGCGAGAGGGGACCAGGCGCAAGCATGAGACAGCACGCGATGCGATGACCCCTAAAAACCGCAGACGGCACCCAGCACACGGACCACACCCGAATGTATGACAGCAGACCTCAGCTCACCACGGCTCCGCACCAAAACGATGCCACGAAGCAAGTCAAGAGCTGCTACCAAACACTCAGTGCTAGAAAGCTGTCTGATATATGTCTGTGCTAAAACAAGAACGACAATATTGGCATTATTGTCCACAAAAACGGCACGCGTTAAATATTCATGAGACAGCCCAATTCTTCAGCTGGTAAAAACTAAAATACGGACTGACCGGGCCTACCACACAAAACACCAACTGATGCACCCCAGACACACTTCACCTTGCAAGAAGCAACGCAACATAGGCACCACACAACATTATAGTGAAGCATTACAGACAACGGAATGCAACCAGGGCCTCACCAGTACCATTGTGATGCATTACAGACACTTCATATCGCAAGAACAAGGCAACATAGGCATTACCAACACTATAGTGAAGCACTACGGACAACGGAATGCAACTTGGGCCTCACCAGTACCATAGTGATACATTACAGACACAACCTAGGTTTCGCCAATACTGTAATTATTCACTATAGAAGCTTCACTACGCAAAAAAGCAAAGCAACCTAGGCATCACCAGAACCTATAGTGGTGCACTACAACCACTTCACAAGCAAGCAACGCAACGCAACGCAATGCTATCTAGGACTCACCAGTACTATAAGGACGAAATCCTAGTGACCCGAAGCAACTTCAGGTCAACCAACCTTAAATAGCAAGGTGCATCTTTTGCAATGAACAACCTTTGGTGCACTGTTTAATACAATAATGCCCCTGTGATAGGCCCGATAAAGGCAAACATAGTTTCACCAAACTGAGCGGACCGTGTCCATAACTGACAGACGACAACGCTGATTACACTGAACTGTTCCGAATAAAATTCATCACACCAAACGCATAGATATATCTCTAGTTCGGCGTCTACCGTATAAAACGCCACAAAACAAACATCCAACCGGTTATTGTTTAGCAATCTAATTAACTCGATATCTCGCCTGATCCCCTCAATTCAACATTATTTGAGCGACAGTCCTAACATTTAAGGTATAATTACAGATTCATAAAAATTACAAAACACATGAATAACTGCCAGTGAGCCTTATCTTTTATCTAGAAGCTAAGATATAAATGAAAATATCTAAGCTAAAGTAATACAAAAGTTCATGTAATTTCTTTCCTATATATTCTTTTACAGAAAATGTCTTAAACATTAATTTAATTTCCGATATCCTAAAAAGCACACAGTTCCAGTTAAAAACATTCTAACGAATGGTGTTATTCATCAACACAATACACCTGAATTCCATAAATCGGGAACTATCAAAAAGTTAATTTCCATGAAGTATCTACGGTACTTTGAAGTTCCTTCGACTTGGCTTCTATCACAGAACATTCATTCGTAACTTCTTTGAGTATGATTATAATTGGGATATCGGAGACTTCACAGTGTACGTTGCACTAACAGCTCACTGACATCTTCAATAAATGCCATATAAGAAATCTGTACCCTGAAAGTATAATACAAAACGCAGCAAATCTGACACAAATTTCTCCAGAATGTCAGGTCTTTCACCAAGAAAAAAAAAAAAAATAAGTTAACCATAAAAAATTACTGCATTAGCAACTTAAGGGGTGTGGCGGGAGGGTTAAGTTTATCTTTACTGAACGACATGTAGAAGAACTGTAGATTTGTCAGTCAGTGTATAATAACGGTCTATTCGCCCTTTCAGACGCAATGTGAGAAATCTGCACAGGCTTTTTGCTTTTATACCGAACAACTGGCTGTGTTCTCAGCTCGCTGAACATGCACATCAGTACTGTATTGATAAAACGAGAACCAGCTCAACTGAATAATAAAGGCCGATTAATCCCGAATCCTTAGCAACTAACAAACATTTTAAGTCTCGAGGAATAAATGAAATTATTTTAAAGAAATAATTTATATTATTTTCCATGAACATTGATTATATACGTGTGAAGTTGTGTGTACCCTCTCCTGGTCACAACCTTGCCTTGGTCACACTCCTCCCCCTCCCCCCAAAATAATAATGAAAAAAAAAAAAACATTCTCTTTTTTAAACTTTTTTTTTCAAACCTCCATGAATATTTATCAACATGCAAAGTTCTACCATTCCCCCACCTCAGTCTTCCACCCAGTCATGCCAACCACCCCAGATCATGCATCCCCATCTTCCCATATTTTTTTTAATCACGCGCCCTGATTGATGGGGGTTATAGGAATGGTGTCCATCCGTGCGTCCGTCTGTCAGTCCTTCAGTCTGTCTGTAACACTTTAGTGCCCACTCCATATCTATTAAACCCCTTGAAGGATTTTCCTGAAACTAAGGTCAAATGATCACCTCATCAAAACAATGTGCAGAACTCGTGAGTCAGCAATGTCGGCTCAAGGTCAAGGTCACAACTCAAGCTCAAAGGTTTGAGCCTTCCATTTTGTGTCCACTCTGTATCTCCTAAACCACTGGAAGAAAGTTTATAAAACTTTGGTTGAATGGTCACCTCATTAAGACAATGTGCAGAACTGAGGAGCCAGCCATACTGACTCGGTGTCAAGGTCACAGCTTGGTGTCGAAGGTTTGAGCCGTCCATTTTGTGTCCACTTTGTATCTCCTAAACCCCTTGAAGGATTTTCATGAAACTTGGTTCAAATGATCATATCATCAAGATAACGTGTATAACTGATCACATCATCAAGATGATATACTTATCAGTCAGCCATTTTGGGTCAGGACAAGGTCACAACTCAGGATCAAAGGTTTGAGTCTTCCATTTTGTGTCAGCTCTGTATCTCCTAATCCCCTTGAAGGATTCATATGAAACCTGGGTCATGTTATCACCTCATCAAAATGATGTGCAGAACTCATGAGTCAGCTATGCAGGCTTAAGGTCAAGGTCACAACTTAGGGTCTAAGGTTTGAGCCTTCCATTTTGTGTCAAGGTCACAACTCAAGGTCAGTGGTTTGAGTTCTGTATCTTCTAAAGCCCTAGAAGGATTTTCATGAAACTTAGGTCAAATAATCATTTCATCAAGACAATATGCATATTTTATGAGTCAGCCGTGTCAGTTCAAGGTCACATCTCAGGGTCAAATGTTTACCCTTTCACCATCCATAACAGTGGTGGGAGATTTAGCTGTCTTTTAGACTGCCGTGTTCATTTTAAATTTTCCATCAATATTTATAATCAGCATGTGAAGTTTTGTACCCTCACCTGGTCAACCCCCCCCCCCCCCCCCCCCCCCCCCAAAAAACAAAACAGAAAAAAAAAACATTCATTTAGGGCCTCAATTGCCGAGTGGGATGAGTCTCACTTTGGGTGTAGAATTTTTCATGTGAGATAGCCATTCAGCTGGCTTACAGAAGGTCTGTGGTCTACACAGGTGTCACCTGTGATGAAGTTATGCCTGGAAGGGCACCTAGGGTTTTCCCCCACCATGAATAGCTTGAATGTTGCCATACGACCATTCTGTTGCTCACCTCATCTAGTGTGTGGAGCACATGACAGGGTTGCAAAGTCCAAGATCAAGAAATTACCCACTCAATACCTTCTGAAACTCTGAAATGAACTTCATAAAATAAGCATCATTTGTTAACCTGTTATTCGAAGGACAAACCGGATGCATATCTCGAGTCCCGGGTTATGATGTTCAAAGCAAAGGTCACATTAATTTTGATGGTTAATGGTCAGTAGCTTATGTCATATCCCTTCAATATTGTTTTACCTACTGGGAAGGTTTTCATAAAACAGGTGGACGGATAGCTCAGTGGTTTGCACACTGGCCTTCCAATCCTGAGGTCTGGGGTTCGATCCCCGGCAGCTACTCGGGAATTTTCAGAAACGCTTTTCAGTGTTTCCCACCCAGCTAGAGGTGTACTGGTCAGGAACCCAGGCAATCCTTGCGTGTATCAGTGCTATACACTGGGCACGTTAAAGAACCAGGCTGTCTATTCGCAACGAGCTAGGCTAAGTTAGCCGGACAAGTCTGTATCTGATTTCTGATCTCTCTGTGGGGGCTTTGTCTCACTCTGTCCCTCTGGTCAGATCGCTCTGTGTCTGTACTAGTAGAGGATGATTTCGCGCCCTGTGTGGCTGCAGTTGCTTCAAAGCGCCTTTGAACGTGTTTATCATGAAAAGAGCGCTATATAAATCTGGTATAATAATAATAATAATAATAATAAAAAACTTAAGCATCAATTGTTAACCTCATCAAGACGACATGGAGAGTGTACAACCAAAGTCAGCCGAGGTCAGTGTCACAATCGAAAGCAAAATATTCTACTTATGTTGTATCAGATTGTAATTTTGGGCAATTGATTGCCTGTAGTGATAGCTCTAGTTAACATATGAACTTTGCAAGGTATCTTGATAAATTACTGAAAATATTGTACAGAAAGGAGTCCATTTCCATTTAAACGCCTTCGAAAATAAGTGAAAAAAAAAAACAACAGCAATCTTCTTCTTTTTCTTACCAATATGTAACACTTATTTCAACTAACTATATCAGTTTTCAGTGTCATATGTACATTCTTTGCGTAGCTTGTTGGTAATGAATATGTTGTAATTTCATCTAATCTTTGAGTGTGTCTTATGTTCCTTTTTACTAGATATAATAAAATGGAATTACACCGTGGATTGTTGTCCGCATAAAGCCAATGTTATTTTATTTCAGGCAAAAAGAAGCGGCAATTAGTTAAAACACCTTGGAGTGAAGAGGAAAAAAAAGTGGTGGAAACTGATCTAAAACGATGCTTCAAATTAAAAATTGTGCCCAAAAAGTTTGAATGTATGGAATTGCTAGAAGAACATCCTGTTCTTTTTCGACGATCATGGAGAATGATAAAAGACCACGTAAGAACTAGGCTACTGGCCGAACAAAGGGAGCTTCAGAGAGCAAAGGATAAGAAAAATCAAGCTTGTAACAATACTGTATAAATTTGTATGCAGTGTAATGAAGCTGTTGATAACGAGATTGATAAATTTTTGTATGTTTGTTGTTTTATACCCCCACAAGGTGTGCTTATTAAAATTGCACTGTCCGTCTGTCTGGGTGTGTGACCATTTGTGTAGATTCTTGTTCATGCCATCCATAAAGGAATTTTGAAACAACTGCATAAATGTTCTCCATAATAAGATGATGTGTCATGTGCAGGATCTAGACCCTTAGCTCCAAGGTCAAGGTCACACAGCATATTTCGCACAGAAAACTTTAGCATTCTTGGGTTCATTTTGGGGGCATTTGTCACTTATAGTGACAGCTCTTGTTTTGTTTTATTTCAGCCCTTTTGTCTGACGGTTTTTATTAACTTGTCAGACTTTTTATAAAATCTGTTATTTGATATTGTAACTTGCTGTCAACACTCGTGTCTTGCATTGTGTGTAGACAGCATCTTGGCTGTTTGCACTCTTGAGGTTGCAGGAATTTTGGTCTGAATGCTACCCTTCGTAAAATTTTGGACGTATCTGAAACTTGGTAATCGCGGGTCAGAAAGTAGGTCACCATGTCAGTTACAGAAAAATCTTGTTAATACTTTAGAAGCCACATTTTCTAATCAGATCTTCATAAGGCTTTACTAGAATGTATGTCTGTAAAATCTAAGACAAGACAGACACTGAAGTATATTAGGCTTTTCTACTTTATTTTCATAAATCTTGTTTGTCTGTGTGAAATCTTTAGACAAGACAGAAACTAGGTCCAGAGGTCAGTAAGTAGGTCACAGGTCACATTATAACATTTGAGGTCCCAATTTCTATTTGATTTTCATAAAATTTTGTTAACAGAAACTGTTGTCTGTATTAAATCTAGGTCATTTCAGATTTGGATAACATGAGGTCAAAAACAAAATGAAATCATTGAAAAACCCTTGTAACAGTAAGTCAGTGTAGGCCTCATTTTCTACTTTGTTTTCATAAAGTTTTAGCCTATGTTCAAAATTGTGATAGCTGAGTCTTCAACTGGGTAAATAGGTCAAAACATACCCTGACTACATAACTCACTTGGGAGTGCTGACTTACTGATTACAGACTGTTGTGAGTTCAGTCTGCGAACATTTTCCGTGACAGTTTGATAAAAGACATTGTGTCTGAAATCATTTGTCCTCCACTGCTGATTCGTGATGTGAGGTTGGCAGTTACTTGCAGAAAACAGGTTTGCACAGAAACTGGTACAGAATCCAGGAAAATTGGTTAGGTTTACTGCCCGCTGTTACATAACTGAAATACTGTTGAAAAAAGAAGTTAAACCCAAAACAGAAGTCGAAACATGGAAAAACCTTCATTGATTTAGTGCTACATGTCCTACAACAAATCTTTTTTCAGGCAACAGTAATCCACTTATAAATTGCGTATTTCTTTGACTATGCATAAAACGAGTTTATGATATGAAATGACCTGTGGTATACTATAGTTGTAAAATTGATCAAAATTATTTGTAAATAAATGATAGAATCAATTACCATTGATGTTTCAGTCATTAGATGCAGGTTTTTGAGTGGCCCTAAAATTTTCTAGTATTTTTTTTTTACATTTTGCTGAAATTCTTAAAGCATTGTCAAAGGTCATTCTCAAAAATGCCCCATTTTTTTTATCCAGACTCCAAGAAGTTCATTCTTATCAGACCTGCACTTGTTAAAATATCTATCTGAAGTGTTATCAAATTACATGTATGTGTGTATCAAAGTGTTTATAAAAACCTTGTAAACAGAATGCTTTAGTGATGCATGTATAGTTCAAGAATTAGTTAATGTGGGGAAAAAATGTCTCTTTCTTGGAAAGACATAACTTTCTCTATAAACAGCCTGGCTTGTGTTTGTTTAAATGTGTATCTTTTGCCAGATGTGGGATCACCACATGGGCTTTTTACATTTAGATAAATAAAGATGTTACGAATATGTTCTCTGAAAGTGTAATATTTTGACTAGTTAAAATGTTTTTGCATATAGCATTGAGTACTGCTGAACTGGTACCTTGTTCTTAAGACCTACCTTTAGGCAATCTGAAGATTTTTAATTTACACACAAGGGCTTTACCTTAATTTTGAAGAGAACTTTTTTAGCTCACCTTAGCACTGTGCTCAGGTGAGTTATTGTGATTGCTTAATGTTCAGCACCTGTCTGTGGTCCATCAGCATTTAGCTTGTGTATGCAATAGAGGCTGTATGCTTCAACTGATCTTCATGAAATTTAGTAAGAATGTTTACCTTGATGAAGTCTAGGCCAAATTCATAAGTTGGTCATCTGGGATCAAAAACTAGGTCACTAGGTCAGATCAAAGAAAAACCTTGTGTTTGCAATAGAGGTTGTATTTTTCAATTGATCGTCATGAAATTTGGTCAGAATGATAACCTTGATGAAATTTAGGCCGAATTTGAAAATGGGTCATCTTGGGCCATAAAGTAGGTCACCAGGTCAAATCAAAGAAAAACATTGTGTATGCAATAGAGGCTGTATTTTTCAACTGATCTTCATGAAATTTTGTCAGAATGATAGCTGTGATAAAAGTAAGGTCAAGTTTGAATATGGGTCATCTGGGGTCAAAAAACCAGGTTGCTAAGACAAATCAAAGAAAAACCTTGTGAATGCAATTATTACTAAGAGGCTGTATTATTCAATTAAGGTTGATGAACTTTAGTCAGATTGATTGCATTGATCAAGTCTAAGTAAATTGGAACATAGGTCATCTAGGCTGAAAAAACTAGGTTACTAGGTCAAATTAAAGAAAATACTTGTTACATTTAAGAAACCACATTTTTTGTCTAATCTTAATGAAAATTGGTCTGAATATTTGTTTCCATGAAAAAACACTAGGTAAAACATGTATACACTGTTATGGTGTGTTTTTCAGGTGAGCAACCTAGGGCCATCTTGGCCCTCTTGTTTCTGTGTGTTGCCCCATTAACCAATAGTTGAAGGAATCTGTAAAATTCAGGTGCCCTTTTGGTCTTTGAAAAAAATCTAAGAACTATAGTTTTCAGACTTTGTAAAATTGTTTATCGTTATTAGATAACTAAGTTGGTCAAGAACCATTTGTAAGAAATATGGCCCTTTTTAACTTTCCTTGAATAGTGTAGCTTTTTTATTTTGATTATCTATAGCTTAGTAAGAAAGCAAAGGATCATGTAACCTTTTTCTTTGCATATTGCCTTATTGAATGTTTTTCTTTGAATAGTACATGTATGTAGCACTTATGTTAATTCCAGCCCGCCTGCTTAGCTAAGTAGAGAGAGCATTGATCTACGGATAGCGTGGTTGCCAGTTCGATCCGTGACAATTTGGTAAAAGATTTTGTGTCTGAAATCATTTGTTTTCCAACTCTGGTAATTCATGTGGGAAGTTGGCAGTTACTTGCAGATTCCAGGTTTGTACTGGTACAGAATCCAGGTACACTGTTAAGGTTAACTGCCCGTTGTTACATGACTGAAATACTATTGAAAAACGGTGTTAAACCCAAAACAAACAAAAAACAAACTACCTTGTAGCAAGAACAATAGCCTATACATTACAGTAATCTCAAAAGAGAAATTTTAAAACAAATTATTGACAGAAAATCAAAAGTTGTATGCATAATTCGTTTCTTGTGTTAGGAAAAAGTATGATAAACTTTATTGAATAAAACAACTTTATAACATATGCTGTGTTAAGAGTTTGCTATGATATCCAAACTGAAGAAAAGATGACAAATATAAATTTATCAGTATTGCGTTTTCTCAGACAACAGTGCAAAATCTACCAACACATACTTAAAGACACTGAGCTCCAGATTTGGCTTAAAAAAATCTTTCTTTCAAATTGAAGTTTGGTGAACATAAGACGAAGAAATTTTTATACGCCCATTTGAAAAATGGGATGTATAATGGGAACGCCCCTGACGGGCGGTTGCGCTGTCCGGAGCATATCTTCTTATGCACGGAGGGATTTTGATGAAACTTGGCACAATTGTTCACCATCATGAGACAGAGTGTCATGCGCAAGAACCAGGTCTAAGGTCAAGGTCACAGAGGTCAAAGGTCAAATTCAAGAATGACTGTCCAGAGCATATCTTCTTCATGCATGGAGGGATTTTGATGTAACATGGCACAATTGTTCACCATCATCAGTTGGAGTGTCATGCGCAAGAACCAGGTCCTTAGGTCTAAGGTCAAGGTCACACTTGGAGGTCAAAGGAAACAAGAATGAAAACTTTGTCTGGAGCATTTCTTCTTTACGCATGAAGAAAGTTTGATGAAACTTGGCACAACTGTTCACCATCATGAGACTGAGTGTCATGCGCAAGAACCAGGTCCCTGGGTCTAAGGTCAAGGTCACACCTGGAGGTCAAAAGATACAAGAATGAAAACTTTGTTCGGAGCATATCTTCTTCTTGCATGAAGGGAATTTGATGTTACTTGGCACAATTGTACACCATCATGAGACGGAGTGTCATGCACAGGTCCCTTCTTTAGAATAACTTCCCTTTGTTGTTACTTTAAATAGCTTATATTGTAACTTTTTCATTACTAGACATAACGAAAAATCAAGACCATTTTGCTGTAGTACAACATGTATATTACATCCAATGTTGAGGTGTATTTTGACCTATCTCTACCGGGTAAGGATTTTTGGGTGGACTTTTTATATTTTTATGCCCCCGGCATCTACTGATGCGGGAGGCATATAGTGATCATCCTGTTCGTCCGCCCGTACGAAGTTAACCAAATGGGACCATTTCGTCTAGCATCAATACCCCTTTCTAGAATGACTTGATACTAATGCAGATGTAACCTGTGATCATTCCTCATCTTCAGACATCACCTGACCTCAGTTTGACCTTGACCTTGACCTCATTTTGGACTTAGGTTGCTTTATATGGGCTATCTCTTGGTTAACCAAATGGGACCGTTTCGTCTAGCATCAATACCCCTTACTAGAATGACTTGATACTAATGCAGATGTAACCTGTGACCATTCCTCATCTTCAGACATCACCTGACCTCAGTTTGACCTTGACCTTGACCTCATTTTGGACTTGGGTTGCTTTATATGGGCCATCTCTTGGTTAACCAAATGGGACCGTTTCGTCTAGCATCAATACCCCTTACTAGAATGACTTGATACTAATGCAGATGTAACCTGTGACCATTCCTCATCTTCAGACATCACCTGACCTCAGTTTGATGTTGAACTTGACCTCGTTTGGTTGCTTTGTATCGACAAGGATGCCACCGGGGGCATCAAGCGTTTATTGAATGCAGCTTCTTGTTGTTTTTTTTTTAAAGATTAACTTCCCTTAGTTGTTACTATAAATAACCTATATTGTAACTTTTTTATAATTGACTGTAGGAAAAAACCAAGACCACTTTTTTGTGGTACAACATAGATGTTACTTTCAAATTTTAGGTGTATTTTAAGGTATCTCTACCTGGTAAGGAGTTTTTTTGTGTGGACTTGGAAAAACAAAAGAATTACAATAATTACTAAACAACCACAAAACAAAGATTCCATTTGCAAATACAGGTGCTGTTTGCTAATTTGCTGTGATGGGCGTATATTGTGACATTCTGGCACTTGTTTCAAAAATATTTTAAAAACTCCAATCAAGAAAGAAGGTGACCACGGCGGAAATCTAATTCTGGACCACCACGGCAATAAAGACATTTTCCCATGGTTGTCGTAACCAACAACGCTTATAATAGCTCAAGTAGTGGATAATAACTTCAAAATATAGATATTTATAATCGAGACAGTTTACCTGGAGTAAAAGAGTGACAAAAGCTTTTGGAATTTCATCTTTAAAAATAGTATAAACAGCAAATTCTCATGTGTTTCCATAACATAAAGTTTGTTTGTAATAAAGTTTTAAAGCCTTCTTAAGAAATACAGCAATTTTTAGAAGATATCTTAAAACAATATTTTTTTGTTGTCGAACCATCAGAAGTGATCGCGCATTGTCATTTTCAGCTCATCCTGTTTTTAACTCACCTGTCACAAAGTGACAAGGTGAGCTTTTGTGATCATGCGTTGTCCGTCCGTGCGTAAACTTTTGCTTGTGACCACTCTAGAGGTCACATTTTTCATGGGATCTTTATGAAAGTTGGTCAGAATGTTTATCTTGATGATATCTAGGTCAAGTTCGTAACTGGGTCATGTGCGGTCCAAAACTAGGTCAGTAGGTCGAAAAATAGAAAATCCTTGTGACCTCGCTAGAGGTCGTATTTTTCAATGGATCTTCATTAAAATTGGTCAGAATGTTCACCTTGATGATATCTAGGTCAAGTACGAAACTGGATCACGTGCGGTCAAAAACTAGGTCAGTAGGTCTAAAAGCAAAGAAACATTGTGACCTCTCTAGAGGCCATACTTTTCAATGGATCTTCATGAAAATTGGTCAGAATGTTCACCTCGATGATATCTAGTTTAAGTTCGAAACTGGGTCATGTGCCATCAAAAACTAGGTCATTAGGTCAAATAATAGAAGAGGCGATATTTATCAAGGGATCTGTATGAAAGTTGGTCTGAATATTTATCTTGATGATATCTAGGTCAAGTTCGAAACTGGGTCAACTGCAGTCAAAAACTAGGTCTGTAGGTCTAAAAATAGAAAATCCTTATGACCTCCCTAGAGGCCATATTTTTCAATGGATCTTCATAATTGGTCATAATGTTCACCTTGATGATATCTAGGTCAGATTCGAAACTGAGTCACATGCTGTCAAAAACTAGGTCAGTAGGTCTAAAAATAGAAAAACCTTGTGACCTCTCTAGAGTCCATACTTTTCAATGGATCTTCATGAAAATTGGTCAGAATGTTCACTTTGATGATATCTAGTTCAAGTTCTAAACTGGGTCACATGCCGTCAAAAACTAGGTCAGTAGGTCAAATAATAGAAAAACCTTGTGACCTCTCTAGAGGCGATATTTTTCATGGGATCTGTATAAAAGTTGGTCTGAATATTCATCTTGATGATATCTAGGTCAAGTTTGAAACTGGGTCAACTGCGGTCAAAAACTAGGTCAGTAGGTCTACGTTGTCCATGTGTAAACTTTTGCTTGTGACCACTCTAGTTAAAGATCCAGCCTTGAAATTTGGATGACATGTAGTTTTGCACACCAATCTTTAAACTGCCTTTCAGTGACCATAAATGTGACCTACTGATTTACTTTCTAATATTTTAGCATCAGTTTGCCATTTGAAACATGTGGTTCAATATACTCAGGTGAGCGATTCAGGGTCATCATGACCCTCTTGTATAAAAAAAATGATGAGTTATTTTCATCACTTGATTAGCATCAAGTTCCGTTTTAGTCAGCTATCAGATTTCTTGGTTAAGTTTTGTGTTTAGGTCAGCTTTTCTCTAAAACTATCAAAGCTATTGCTTTGAAATGTACAACATTTGTTCACCATCAAAAGCCAACTCTGTACAGCAATAAACATAACTCCATCCTGCTTTTTGCAAGAATTATGGACCCTGTTGGACTAAGAAAATACCAGATTTCTTAAGTTTTATGTAAAGGTCAGCTTTTCTCCTTGACGGTCAAAGCTATTGCTTTAAAACTTGGAGCAGTTATTTGCCATTTAAAGTTGACAATGCACAACAAGTACTGTAACTCTTCCTTGCTTTTTGCAAGAATTATGGGCCCTTTTGGACTTAGAAAATATCAGATTTCTTAAGTTTTATGTAAAGGTCAGCTTTTCTCCTTTACGGTCAAAGCTGTTGCTTTAATACCTGGAGCAGTTATCTGCCATTTAAAAATGACACTGCACAACAAGTACCGTAACTCTTCCTTGCTTTTTGCAAGAATTATGGCCCCTTTTGGACTTAGAAAATATCAGATTTCTTGATTAAGTTTAATGTAAAGGTCAGCTTTTCTCCTTGACGGTCAGAGCTATTGCTTTAAAACTTGGAGTAGTTATTTGCCATTTAAAGTTGACACTGCACAACAAGTACCGTAACTCTTCCTTGCTTTTTGCAAGAATTATGGGTCCTTTTGGAATTAGAAAATCATTGGAAGGTCAATATTTCTACTTTAGAGACAAATCAGATGAGCGTCTGCACCAGCAAGGTGGTGGTCTTGTTCTAAAGTTAAAATATGATATTAAAATTAAGACATCTTACACATTAAATACTTGTCTCCCACCACATATAGGTGTGGGAGACATTTTGATTTACACCGGTCCGTCTCTCTGTCACAAGGCTTGTCTGCACAAGTTCGACAACGAGCCAAATGGGCCCAGACACTTCGGAATTATGGCTGTTGAAACTTGTTTTTTGTAATCAAAGCACTCAAAGTCTGATAAAACAGGTGAGGTTTTGGTGCATGGTTGACTCATATACTACTATTCAGATGACGAGGCAGTTGTTGGAGACATGCGCTTTTCTCAAAATCATCTCTAGTTCAAAATATCGTCTTAAAACTGCGGATCATATTAATCATGGGCAAGTACCTAAAACAGAAGCACACAAACCTATGCATTTTATTTCACAGTACGATAAGCCATATGTTTATTTACAACTGTGAAAAGTTTCATTCAATCTGACTAAAGTACTTGATCTTCTAAACGAAGATCTGAGAACGACCCATTCACATTTGTCTTCTGTATATTTTGGATTTTCAATATTGCTATTTTTATTTTCGCAAATCTATTTTTGTTTGAACCAGTTAGACAACTTGTTCGAATGTCAAAGAGTAAGAAAAATTTGCACTCAATCCAGGGCTCGAACCCGGGACCTCTCGCTTACAGAGCAAGTGCCCTACCGACTGAGCTAATCAGCTATCTGACATCTTTCAACATAAAAATTGTAGATAATAAAAACCAAGGCTTTTTATAGCTTGCAAAATGTTGTAAGTTAGCTTTTGATTGGCTAGCGGAAGGTTCGTCAGATCCTAAGCGTGGCGTAATAGGAGATGTACTTTAGTCAGATTGAAGTTTCATTAAAATCTACATTGTAGAAAAATTTCTAGCTGCAAAAATGCAAATATTATGAAAGTTGTGATTTTCTCATGGAGTCCCATTATGAAAACTTGCGTCAGGTCCATCTTTCTTAAAATCAGTCAAGCATTCATGATCTAAAGTTTAAAATCGGAGTTAAATTGTTTTCTTCATTGTAGGTGAATTTTGCTCTGAATGTGCAGAACTACCCTATTAATGAGACAGTTTAGTAAAGTTGTAAAAGAAAACTGTCCAACTGACTTACAGAAGATGGTTGGTTCTGTCAAGATGCCTTTTCATGCAGAAAATAAAGCCTGGATGGGGATTTCCATATTCAGAAGCTGGAACGTCAACACATGCATCTGGCTAATGCGGTACCGCAACAGAGTCCAGTAGATCTTATAGTTACAATGAGCAAATTTACTTTTGTTTTAGATCTTTTGATTATCCGGCAACTTCAGGGCTCCCATTTTGATAGGATTCGTTGTAAATTTTGTAAAAAATCTCATTCTACAGCAACGTCCACTCACATATTTACCAGCAGAGGAGTGGATTTTTTCGAGCCCAGGTCGATTAACTCGAGTACGGGTCAATATAATGAAATGAAACTTGTTTAACTGACTGAAATGTTTGAATCATTGAGGCCGTGTGTTAACAAATAATGGGCCCGACATTTTTGCCTGTTGGGCAACAACAGTCTAGTTTACCAATCAAGTACACCCACCTAACTAGCTCAATAATGACAGCGCAGATCTGTGAGCTATCCGTGAGCTGTGACCTCACAGAGTTGTGAGCTACATCCTGGGAAAAGGTGTATATTTTCCGTGATTATATGATAGTTGATATTGTGTCCGAGTTCATTGTCCTCCACCACTGATTCATGAGGTAAAGTTTGCAGTTACTAGTGTAAAATAGGTAAGTTCTGGTATAGAATCCAGTAGTATTTTAAGTTAACAGGCCATGGTTAACCAACTGAAATACAGATGTAAAATCGTGTTCTTGAGTGTTTAAGGTAATTGACTATGAATCACTTTCCCTCACCGATGTGGGTTTGAGCCTCACTCTGAACAATGAATTTTGCATGTTACCTTTCAAACAGGTGTCCTTCGAACATGCTGCCTCCACTCGTGTCACTTTATGCATATTTTTGACTTAGTCAAGGGCCATCACTCTTGTTTAGCTGTTTGAAATCAAAATAAAAATACCAGGTGAACAACTTCACATACTGAGTAATAATCATGTGTAGTTTGATGACTCCAGACCAAATACTTTTTGAAACATGAACACCACAAATTTGAACAGACAGACAGATATAAAAAGGTCAAATTCAACTGCCCCTTTCCCTTTAAAACTTCGGGTGGCACAAACACAAGAATTTTTCAATACAATATGACAGTATAAAGATCATGGTTAAATTTGAAAAATAATAACTAGATAATTGCTGTCAAAATATTTGCCATAAGTGCATGACACATTTATAAAACGTACTTGATATACAAATCAACAAAAATTCCAATTTTAACAAATTTATTTCCCTTCTGAAAGAACAATTCAAATATGTAGTTAAACTTGAATTATTTTTCAAACAACCATAAATACAGAAGTCCATAGTAAAACCAATAGCATGACTGCAGCTACAATACTATCAAGGTTAAAATACAAGTATCAACAGACATACAACTGTCCTCAGTCCAGACCAACAACTAGGTGTGAATAAGGTGTAGAACCTATTTATGGGGTCTTACATGTCAGAAGCTGCAAGCAAAAATGATTGTATGGGATTTTTGACTGTACAGAAATAGCATTTTATTTGTAGCCGATTTTAACAAAAATAACAGGAGGGATACTGTCAGACCCTAAAATGCACGCATGTGTAAAAGCCTTCAAGGTACAAGTGAAGAGCGACATTTATATAAATATCAGGGTTCTTGCAATTAACAGTTTAAAAGGAGATATTCAAAGTTCATTTCATGTTGGCCTATATTACATACATGTCACACACATGGGCATGTTCACTTTTGATCCAAGGGCAATAATTTGAACAATAACGGTAGACAGTCAATTCCTCATACACCTTAAAACTCAAATAAACAATTGTATTAAATTGTTTTAAACAGCCTGTAATTTCTGACAAGAACATTTTTAATGTTTCTAATATATACACAATTGAAAAGGAAACATGAGGGCCATGATGTCCCTATATTGCCCACCAGTGTTGATCTGGCCTACTGACCTAGGTTTTGATCCCACATGACCCAATTTAGACCTTCACCTAGAGATTATGAAGACAAACATTCTGACCAAGTTTCATAAAGATTGGGTCACAACTGCTACCTCTAGAAAATTCACAAGCTTTTCCTTTGATTTGACCATGTGACCTAGTTTTTGACCCTACATAACTCAGTCTCAAACTTAACCTAGAAGTTTTCCAAGACAAACATTCTGATTAAGTTTCATAAAGACTGAGTCACAACTGTTGCCATTAAAGTGTTCACAAACTTGATTTGACCATGTGAAGTGGTTTTTGACCCCAAATGACCCAGATTCAATCTTGACCTAGAGATTATCAAGACAAACTTTCTGACCAAGTTTCATAAAGAGCGAGTCACAACTGTGGTCTATAGTGTTCACAAGCTTTTCCTTTGATCTGGCCTACTGACCTAGTTTTTGACCCCATAGGACCCGGTTTGGACCTTGACATAGAAATCATCAAGATAAACATTCTGACCAAGTTTCATAAAGATCGGGTCACAACTGTGGCCTCTAGAGTGTTCACAAGCTTTTCCTTTGATCTGGCGTACTGACCTAGTTTTTGACCCAACATGACCCAGTTTCAAAGTTACCTATAGATCATCAAGAAAACATTCTGACCAAGTTTCATAAAGATTGGGTCACAACTGTGGAGTGTTCACAAGCGTTTCCTTTGATTTGACCGGATGACCTAGTTTTGACCCCAGTTGACCAAGATTCAAAATTGACATATACATTATCAAGAAAACATTCTGACCAAGTTCATAAAGTATGACTCTCAACTGTGGTCTCTAAAGTGTTCACAAGCTTTTCTTTTAATCTGGCCTACTGACCTAGTTTTTGACCCCACATGATCCAGGTTCGAACTTGACCTAGAGATCATCAAGGCTACATTCTGACCAAGTTTCATATAACTGGGTCACAAATGTGGCCTCTAGAGTGTGCACTAGGCAAATGTTGACCGATGACGGACGGCAGACAATGAACTGCCACAATAGCTCACCTTGAGCACTTTGTGCGCTGGTGAGCTATAAATGACTATTCCCTCTAGCAGCCATGTTTAATGACCAATCATATTAGTTTGAACAGTCTTGGTAAAGGTCACACAAGAGTAATTTCTGTGAAATCATTTTAAAAAGGCTAAGAAATTTTTTTAAAGTTTCCACTGTATTCATAAAGAGAAAAGTGACCTTGCACTCTTGTGGCCATGTTTTTTGAAAATTAGAAAAATCTGAACAAGCTTTGTAGAACGTCACTGAAGGACCCTTTGTCTGAAAGTATGTTGAAATCAGGCTAGTAGTTTCATAAAAAATTTTTTCTTAAAATTTCTTATATACTAGTTTACATAAAGGGAAAATTGTTCATGCTCAAGGAATATTACACCTGTGACTTTCCACATTGAATTCATTAAACTTATTAAATAAAATTGATAAAATGGTTGGTAAAGCCACCCATTGTTTTATTCAACTCGTTTAATATATTCAATTTGAAAAGATGTTCATGTAAAATCCTCTATCTTTTCTATTTGACAGCTTGTACCTGCATTTGTCTTTATTTTCTGTATTACCAAGTGTCATACTATAATTCCTAAAATATTTACAGATATGAATAAGACTGTTTTGTTTCACAAGATACACTCACTATAAAATCCTATGAATTTCTAGGTTCTGGCAGACTTTACAAATACCACTTCAGTCAGCTTTCCAAGCTGCAAATACACACTGTCATGGCTGTAATATTTGAGCTCATCTCTAGAACACAAAGGAAGGATTTTTGTTGTTACTATAATAATGTTCCAAATCTATTTCTAAATTATCAGTACTATGCTGAGTCCATTTCTTTACGCTTCCTGGCATTTATCATATTGTGTACCGCAAATTTAATTTTAGTCCATGGGTACTTTGAAAAAGTTGGATTTTGTTTAACAAAGTTTACAACGTCAGGTTTTCCTGGCACTTTTGCAAGTCTGATTTCTTTCAAGAATCCTGCCTCCACTGCCTGTCTTTCAGCTTCTGTAAAGAAAATCCTCCGCTTCGTGGCTGAAGTATAAATGATAATTAGTTGAAGCACACTGTGTCTGCAAACTTGCAATAATAATATAATTGAGCCGAATCATGAGAAAACCAACAGTGCATTTGCAACCCGCATGGATCCAGTCCAGACTGTGTGAGGATCCATGCTGTTCGCTAACAGTTTCTCTAATTGCAATAGGCTTTGAAAGTGAACAGCATGGATCCTGACTAGACTGCATATATGTGCAGGCTGGTCTGGATCCATGCTTGTCTCAAATGCACTATGTTGGTTGTCACATGGCACGGCTCATATCTAAATGTTCAACACAATATCATCATTGAGATAATTATTTGTTTATGACCTTCATTCAGGAAGTATTCTTAACCCTCCTCTAGCTTAACATTAGTAATTCTGCCATTGTGACCAGTGTAGATGGTGATCAGCCTGCACATGCATGCAGTCTGATCATGATCTGCACTGTTCGCCATTCAGTCAGTGTTCTTCTAAAATTTTGGTTATCACCCTTTTATACAGTTGATGGTTCTTTCAAAATTGAAAGAAGGACCAGTTCAGTATAGAAATTTAGCAGGGTAAGGGTTCAAAATATGAGACAGCAGTGCAGTGTTGGTGTTAAGTGCTGGTCATTCAAAGGACTTCCAGTTATACTGCCTGTCTGTGCATAACAGTATACTGTTGAAAGTGGCCATTAATCACATAATAATATATAATCAGGCGCGTAGCTACCTATATGCAAAAAATGCAGTTGCGTACACATGGTCCTCAAGAATTAAAAAAACAAAATGTCTAAAAATGTAACAAGAGCTCGTCGAACACGAAATGCCCCCCTTGATGCATTCAGTAATTGCACAAGGAACAGAAATTATATGCTCACTGTAAACAAAAGTTCTACCGTTCTGGTTCAATCTGACCTAGGATTTTAACCTATTAACCTAACAAGAGATCACAGAGTGATCTTGGCGCCCACCACTGAGCCATTTTTGAATGTTCCAAATTTCAAGACTAGCTCAAGGTCAAAATCAAGGTCAAATTTCATATCGGTATAAAACATTGTGCATGTGGTCCAAATTTGAAAGCTGTGGCTTGAGAAATGTGAAAGTAGGTCACTAGATCAATTTCAAGGTCAAAGTTCATTTCGGTAGACAGAACTATGCATGACTGTGCTTCAAATTTGGAGACTGTAGCTTGAGAAATGTGAAAGTAGGTCACTAGGTCAAAATCAAGGTCAAATTTTATTTTGAAACACAAAACTGTGCGTGTGGTCCAAATTTGAAGCCTGTACCTTGAGAAATGTGAAACTAGGTCAATCTCAAGATCAAAGTTCATTTCGGTACACAAAACTATGCTTGTGGTTCAAATTTTGAAGGCTGTAGCTTGAGAAATGTGAAAAAAAAAGGTCACTAACTTCAAATCAAGGTCATATTTTATTTCGAAACACAAAACTAAGCATGTGGTCCAAATTTGAAGTCTGTAGCTTCAAAAATGTGAAAGTAGGTCACTAGGTCAATAACAAGGTCAAAGTTTGTTTCGGTACACAAACCTATGCAGGTGGTCCAAATTTTAAGGCTGTAGCTACAGAAATGTGAAAGTAGGTCACTAGGTCAAGATCAAGGTCAACTCATGTCAAGCTTCCTCTTGCCACTCAGAACTATACATGTGGTCCAAATTTGAATGATGTAGGTTATGGCCATAAAGATTCTAAGGTTTTTGCCTATACAAGTCTTTATGAACCATGTGACTCCCGGGGCGGGGCCATATTTGACCCTAGAGGGATAATTTGAACAAACTTGGTAGAGAACCACTAGATGATGCTACATTACAAATATCAAAGCCCTAGTCTTTGTGGTTTGGTCAGGAAGATTTTCAAAGTTTTTCCCTATATAAGTCTATATAAACCATGTGACCCCCAGGGCGGGGCCATATTTGACCCTGGGAGAATAATTTGAATAATCTTAGTAGAGGACCACTAGATGATGTCATATACAAAATATCAAAGCCCTAGGCCCTGTGGTTTTGGACAAAAAGATCAGAAACCGTTTAACTGTTCCTGGTCAATGTGACCTTGACCTTTGACCTAATGACCTCAAAATCAATAGGGGTCATCTGCTGGTCATGACCAACATCATTATCAATTTTCCTGACACTTAGGCCCAAGCGTTCTTGAGTTATTGCCCAGAAACCATTTTCCTGTTCCTGGTCACTGTGTCCTTGACCTTTGACATACTGATCTCAAAATCAATAGGGGTCATCTGCTGGTCATGACCAAGCTCCCTATAAACTTTCATGACCCTAGGCCTAAGCGTTCTTGAGTTATCATCCGGAAACCATTTAACTGTTCAGGGTCACTGTGACCTTGACCTTTAACATACTGACCTCAAAATCAATAGGGGTCATCTGCTGGTCATGACCAACCTCCCTATCAACTTTCATGATCCTAAGCCAAAGTGTTATTGAGTTATTATCCGGAAACCGTTTAACTATTCAGGGTCACTGTGACCTTGACCTTTGACATACGGACCTCAAAACTAATAGGGGTCATCTGCTGGTGATGACCAACCTCCTTATCAACTTTCATGATCCTAGGCCCAAGCATTCTTGACTTATCATCCGGAAACGGATTGGTCTACATTCCGACCGACCGACAGACCGACCGACATCTGCAAAACAATATACCCCTCCTTCTTCGAAGGGAGGCATAATAAAAAATGAAGGGGGAGGGGTATGTCGATATATTTCCGTTCTTTCAGAAGAATTCTTAACAGTGATCTTTGTCGCGCTTTCAATGTAATGAAGTACATGTACATATTAAGTATAGGAAGGCATCATTCTTGAAAAGTTTCTTCACCGTGAATTTTAAATATGACCGAATGCCAGTCAGATGGTCTGTCTTATCCAGACGTTCTACATGGGAATCTGAGCCTACATGACGAAGTTAGGTACAAAGTTCTCGGGGCATACACTTAACAAATTTTCTAACGCTACCAGTAGTTTCGCTATAATGTTAAAACTACCGCCGTCCAAAAATAATTCAGTGAAAGTTTCAGGACAGTTAAAGGAATATCAGACATTGTTTGAAGGAAAACTAACTAACAACAAACACTGCTTCCAATATAGTTCTCAGTCGATTTAATAAACATGTAAATTGTTATCATCATCTTTGGACATTATGTAAATATAAAATTTTCAACCACATGACGCGTGATGTTCCGTCTCAAGAAAATATGCGTGCATGTATTAAAATTATCAACTTTAAAGCTTGTTTAAAGCTCAACTTTGCATATCTGAATATTCAAAAACCTCCAGTATTTCAGTCACGTACTATCATGATTCAATTTATTTTAAATTTGCAAGAATATTTCGAATGAAAACCGTTAACATTCGGGCTAGTAACTACTGTAGCATAATTATTGTCTAAATTTGCGACTTTGAAAAAGCTAGGGTTTCATCGGATTAGTGATACTATTTTAGCCTTATTTCATTGTTCATTTTGTATCAAACGTTGTCTTATACATTGTTCTAAATTCCCTGGAAAATGTATTCATTTTTTTTTTGTTTTTGTTTTTTTGTGGTAGTTTAAAAGTTATTGCGAAAAGGCTACTGGTAGCGTAAGAAAAGTTAAGTGATACGGGGTTAATTTACGACAGAAGTAGAAAAATCGAAATTGAACGTTCTACAGGACGGTTGATTTGTATTTAACATGAAATAATATTTCATTTTGGTAAAATATTTTAAAGGATTCAAAATTTTAGGCTCTTTTTTTCCAAATCTATAAAGAAGTAGCCGTAAAGAGAGTCTTTTGGTTTACACCTGAAATTCAGTGTTAGTAAGTATGGGTTTAGTCTGTTTTGATCATAAAAATGTTTAATAGGTAATGACGAATGCATTAGATACATTTTGATGAAAGAAAATTCGCTGATATGATCAGCATTTTAGGCAAAATTCCTTACTTTAACGATTTTCGTGTCAATTTGTGACTTTCATTTTTGTAGTGTTCGTCTTATAAAGCATACAGTTCTATGTAAGTGGAGCGTTTTGAAAGCGGTTCAGTGTATTAACTGGAAACATAATAATCTAGTTGAAATATTTAATCAAACACTGTTGCCACTGGGCGGGTGCCATTGAGACAGATATTCCATTCAGCTTGCCAGACACCATTAAAGCTGCCCACCAAGACCTATTTCCGTCCATCTATATTGTACTCTGTATTCTTGCTAGTATTCCAGTATCAACAGCTACACTGAACGATTATTCAGTGTATTGAGACGAGTAGACATACTTGCGGAACACAGTGACCACTGACAGGCTATATGGAATTGGGCTGTTAAACGTTTACCGGGAAAAGGAATTGAACAGCAAGTCTGTTCTAGACAACTTCACTAGAGGGAAGAATAGGAAATTGGCGCTTATTTTTGAATTAACTGAAACATGTTGTTAAATGCCTGTACGTCGGGTTTATGTTGTTCTTTGTTTTTTCTAGTGCGACGTAACCACTGTATTTAAAACATTCGTCAATTCAACATTCTACCATCAGAATAATTTATACAAATTGAAGTTATACTACTAAATTTAAGTTAACATTATTTACCAAGCCGAAATATCTTCTTTTTTTTGTGAAATTAATTTACTTTTTTTTAATTCATTATTTGTGGAGAAACGTTATTAGAAAGACATCGCGGAAGTGAGCATTTAAATGTTTTCTTTACATTTTTTGAAACGAAAAATATTTAAGTGTCAATTGCTTGTAATGTCCAAAAATCCACTTTGAAAAATAAATGTTATTACATGAAACCCTGGTATTTAACACGTTTTGTTGACTCTTTTTCTTGTGAAAATATTCCCAGATTGCACCAAAAACATTCTAGGAAACGAAAAAATTTCGAGGAAGCATGCCTTCAAACCCCTCTAGAATGCTTGCGTACACATTCTCCAAGGCCTACCTAAGCCCCTGCTAATCATTTAATTTAGTTGGCACTAAATGTCATGGTTTTGATAAAAACGACTATTTCATGGGAATATTATGAATTTATGGAATTAACTTTTGCATGTAAAATAAATGAGAATTTTACTTGTTTATAAGGATTTAATTATGTGGACTGACTCATCCACAAAATAAACATAAACTAAAGCTGCTTTTGAGAAAAGCGCAGGTCTCCCTCAACTGCCTTATCATCTAAATAGTAACTTGGTTTTTATATACTGTTACTCACTACAGATATACCTCTGAAGAGTAAAAAGGCTGAATTTAGGTAATTCAAGGGCCATAATTCTTAAGTGCCTCAGGCTTATTTAGCTAGTTCATGAACTTGACTGTGTAGTTATAGTAAAAAACATTTGGTTTAAGTTTGGTGAAGAACCTATGAGAAATGTTCGACTTAGAGTGCAGACAGGTGTAAAAAGGCCAATTTTCGGTATTACAAGGGCCATAATTCGAAGAGTCTGAGCCAATTTGGATAGTTATCAAACTTGGCTAAGGACTTATGGTCAAACACATTTTGTTCAAATTTGGTGAAGATCAGATGAGAAATGTTCGGCTTTAAGAGTTCAAACAAAATTGGGGCCTCTGTGGCCGAGTGGTTAAGGTCGCTGATATCAAAACACTTGCCCCTGATCGATGTGGGTTCGAACCTCACTCAGGGCGTTGAATTCTTCATGTGAGGAAGCCATCCGGCTGGCTTAGGGAAGGTTGGTGGTTCTACCCAGGTGCCCGCTCATGATGAAATAATGCACGGAGAGGCACCTGGGGTCTTCCTCCACCATTAAAGCTGGAAAGTCGCCGCATGACCTAAAATGTGTTGGTGCGACGTTAAACCCAACCAATAATAAAAAAACAAGAGCTGTCTCCATAGGATGACACATGCCCCCGATGGCACTTTGAATGAATAGTTATGGCCGATGTTAGAGTTTAGGACCTTTGACCTACGGAGCTGGGTCTTGCGCGCGACACGTCGTCTTACTGTGTCACACATTCATGCGTAGTTATTTTAAAATCCATGCATGATACAAAGATATGGACCGGACACGCCCATCAATGCACTTTCATGAAAAATTACCTTTAACGTCTAAGTGTGACCTTGACCTTGGAGCTACGGACCTGGGTCTTGCGCGCGACACGTCGTCTTACTGTGGTCCACATTCATGCCAAGTTATTTGAAAATCCATCGATGACAAAGATATGGACCGGACACGCCCATCAATGCACTATCCTTTAATGTCTAAGTGTGACCTTGACCTTTGAGCTACGGACCTGGATCTTGCGCCCGACACGTCGTCTTACTGTGGTACATATTCATGCCAAGTTATTTGAAAATCCATCCATCGATGACAAAGATATGGACCGGACACGCCCATCAATGCACTATCCTTTAATGTCTAAGTGTGACCTTGACCTTTGAGCTACGGACCTGGGTCTTGCGCGCGACACGTCGTCTTACTGTGGTACACATTCATGCCAAGTTATTTGAAAATCCATCCATCGATGACAAAGATATGGACCGGACACGAAAATTAAGGACAGACTGACAGACCGACAGACTGACAGATGGTTCAAAAACTATATGCCTCCCTTCGGGGGCATAAAAACACACAGACAGACAGACAGACAGATGCACACACACGGAGACAGGAGTAAATTAATGTCTCCCACACCACTGTGTGGTGGGAGATATAATTATTCTTTCATTTAATCTTTTTGTCTGATAGGGCCCTAATGGAACTTAACCAAGATCTTGATTTCATACGTGTTTAAGTATGATTAGGTAAGGTTCAGGGTAAACTATGTCCAATATACATTTTGACTGGATTTTAGAAAATAAAATATATGACACAATCAAATGCTTCTAGACCTGTAATAAAAAACACTCTTGACCACACACATTGCATTCAGGATCTGTTAAGATTAAATGTGTTTTCTTGTGTTTGATCAAGGGTCTATCAAACAGAGGCAACAGCTTCACATTCTGGTTTGATCAAGTTCATAACTGAATTCAACTTCACCTTGTGGCCATAACATACATTCTCTCCTGTGATAGCACTTCAAGTGTTGTTGGTCGAGTGTAAACAAACAAAACAAAAACATCCAATGACCCTAATAGTTCACCTTAAAGACTACATACTAAAGGGAGGTAACAAAGTCAAAATACCTGACTTAGAAGCTGATTTATTTGTTACATCCATAGTTGAGGTGCTCCTTCTAGCTTTCCCATTTTCTACTCTCTGTTTTTTTCTTGCTGGTTCAGTTTCTGCAAAAGTGTAAGATAAATGAAAGGCGGTCCACACTTGTAATCCCATTACTTTAGCTGCATTATTGTTTACTTTTACAAAGGTTATTCAATAAAATCTAAAAGAAGATCCCTTACAAGCATAGAAAGCAACCAAGCAAAATAATAGCAGACTCAGCTTGAAAGAGCCTGCTAATGAGAGGTAAATAATAGCAGACTCAGCTTGAAAGAGCCTGCTCATGAGATGTAAATAATAGCAGACTCAGCTTGAAAGAGCCTGCACTTGAGACGTAAAGGATAGCCCAACACCCCTCATGACCCTAGCACTGGCTTAAGTGAAATTCTATTATACAGATATTGACTCCATTATCCTAAAAGATCAGAAAGTATATAATATTACTGAATAACAAATACCAGTAGCTGCAATGAACTCAGTTAGTTTTTTATACTTGCTCGGAATATGCCCTTCATGTGATGCCCCCAACCCCCCTCCACCACACTTACATGTATAAATGTCAGTAAGGCTATTCTAACAAAGTGTTTACAGCTGTCCAAACTTTCATCAATACATAAGAGATTTCAATTAAGAACAGGAGCCGTCTATGGACAGCAATGTCTGACTATTCAACAAACTTAAAATTAAAGAGAGTTAAATGAATGAATATACAATGTATAAGTCGAAGAAAGGTCAGAACTTATTTTGTAACAATGCAAAACATTTATGAAACCTGAGCAATGTATTTCAGATCACCACAGTGAAAAAGTATATGAAGTTTTAATTCATTCTCTATAGTGAGTACCGAGTACAGCTTAAATTAACAAGAGGACCATGATGGTCCTGAATCGCTCACCTCTTCCCACATGATCCAGTTTTGAGTATGACGTCGTTTTTTTCTATTATTTGACATAGTGACCTAGTTTTTGAGCTCATGTGACCCAATTTTGAACTTGACCTAGATATTATCAAATTAAAATTCTGACCAATTTTCATGAAGATCCATTGAAAAATATGGTCTCTAGAGAGGTCAAAAGGTTTTTCTATTATTTGACCTATTGACCTAGTTTTTTAAGGTACGTGACCCAGTTTCAAACATGACCTAGATATCATCAAGGTGAACATTCTGACCAATTTTCATGAAGATTCATTCAAGGGTATGGCCTCTAGAGAGGTCACATGGTTTTTCTATTTCAAGACCTACTGACCTAGTTTTTGATCGCAGTTGACCCAGTTTCAAATTTGACCTAGATATCATCAAGATAAACATTCAGACCAACTTTCATACAGATCCCATGAAAAATATGGCCTCTAGAGAGGTCACGTTTTTTCATTATTTGACCTACTGACCTACTTTTTGATGGCACGTGACCCAGTTTCAAACTTGACCTAGATATCATCAAGGTGTATGTTCTGACTAATTTTCATGAAGATCTTGTGAAATATATGGCCTCTAGAAAGGTCACAAGGTTTTTCTATTTTTAGACCTACTGAGTTTTTGACCGCACGTGACCCAGTTTCGAACTTGACCTAGATATCATCAAGATGAACATTCAGACCAACTTTCATACAGATCCCATGACCAATTTTTATGGACATCCATTCACAAGTATGGCCTCTAGAGAGGTCACAAGGTTTTTCTATTTTTAGACCTACTGACCTAGTTTTTGACCGCACATGACCCTGTTTCGAACTTGATCTAGATATCATCAAGATGAACATTCAGACCAACTTTCGTGAAGATCCATTGAAAAATATGGCCTTTAGAGAGGTCACAAGGTTTTTCTATTATTTGACCTACTGACCTAGTTTTTGATGGCACGTGACCCACTTTCAAACTTGACCTAGATATCATCAAGATGAACATTCAGACCAACTTTCATACAGATCCCATGGAAAATATGGCCTCTAGAGAGGTCACAAGGTTTTTCTATTTTTAGACCTACTGACCTAGTTTTTGACGGCACGTGACCCACTTTCGAATTTGATTTAGATATCATCAAGGTGAACATTCTGACCAATTTTCATGAAGATTTCTTGAAATAAATGGCCTCTAGAGAGGTCACAATGTTTTTCTATTTTTAGACCTACTGACCTAGTTTTTGACCGCACGTGACCCAGTTTCGAACTTGACCTAGATATCATCAAGATGAACATTTAGACCAACTTTCATACAGATCCCATGAAAAATATGGCCTTTAGAGAGGTCACAAGGTTTTTCTATTATTTGACCTACTGACCTAGTTTTTGATGGCATGTGACCCAGTTTTGAACTTGACCTAAATATCATCAAGGTGAATGTTCTGACCAATTTTCATGAAGATCTTGTGAAATATATCGCCTCTAGAAAGGTCACAAGGCTTTTCTATTTTTAGACCTACTGAGTTTTTGACTGCACGTGACCCAGTTTCAAACTTGACCTAGATATCATCAAGATGAACATTCAGACCAACTTTCATACAGATCCAATGAAAAATATGGCCTTTAGAGAGGTCACAAGGTTTTTCTATTATTTGACCTACTGACCTAGTTTTTGATGGCATGTGACCCAGTTTCGAACTTGACCTAGATATCATCAAGGTGAATGTTCTGACCAACTTTCATGAAGATCTTGTAAAATATATGGCCTCTAGAGAGGTCACAAGGTTTTTCTATTTTAAGACCTACTGACCTAGTTTTTGAAGGCACATGACCCAGTTTCGAACTTAACCTGGATATCATCAAGGTGAACATTCTGACCAATTTTCATGAAAATCCATGAAAATTATGGCCTCTAGAGAGGTCACAAGGTTTTTCTATTTTTAGATGTACTGACCTAGTTTTTGATGGCACGTGACCCAGTTTCGAACTTGACCTAGAATTTACCAAGATGAACATTCTGACCCATTTTCATAAGGATC
>NW_026462821.1:0-67348 GCF_021730395.1 Mercenaria mercenaria | reverse complement strand
GTATAAAAATTGGTCTGATGTTCATTTTGATGAAACTAGGTAAAATTTTTCAAAAATGGGTCACGTGCCATCAAAAACTGGGTCGGGGGGGGTCAGATAAAAGAAAAACCTTGTGCCCTCTCAAAAGGGCCATTTTTTTCAGGGGACCCCCCGTATGAAAGTTGGTCGAATGCCCCAACTTGAAAAAATCTAGATCAAGTTCGAAACGGGGTCAGGTGCATCAAAACTAGTCAGTAGGTCTAAAAAAAAAAAACCTTGTCCCTCGTAAGGCCATATTTGTGAATGGATCCCCAAAAAAATTTGGGCCCAAATTTTCCCTTTATGAAATCTAGGTCAATTTTTTGAAACTAAACCCACGGCCAAAAAAAACTAGGTCAGTAGGTCAAATAATAAAAAAACCTTGTGACCTTTTTCAAGGGGCCCCATATTTTTAAAAGGGGATCTGAAATGAAATTTGGGCTGAATGGTCATTTTGGGATGATTTTTATTCGAGTTTGAAACTGGGTCAACTGCGGTCAAAAACAGGTCATTTAAAAAAAAATTATTAAAATTTTTGACCTCTCAAAGGGGCCATATTTTTTAATGGATCTTCATGAAAATTGATCTGAATGTTCACCTTGATGAACTAGGCCCATTTTCGAAAGGGGGGGGGCCCACGTGCGGTCAAAAACTGGGCCAGTGGGTAAAAAAATAGAAAAACTTGTGACCTCCTAGAGCCATTTTTTTTCCATGAATTTTTCATAAAAAATTAGTGAGAAGGGTTTCACCTTAAAGATATCGGGAAAAATTCAAAACGGGGCACAAACCTTCAAAACAGGTAAAATAGGTAAAATAATAGAAAAACCTTGTGACCTCTCTAGAGACCATATTTTTCAAGGGATCTTCCCTTAAAAATTTTTGGTCAAAATTTTTTTTATTTTGATAATATCTAGGCCCAATTTCCCAAAACGGGGGGTCACTGAGCTAAAAAACCCTGGGTCACTATGTCAAATAATAAAAAAACGCCGTCAACTCAAAACGGGTCATGTGGGAAGAGTGAGCGATTCGGGACCATCAGGGCCCCTTTGTTATGGGGGTTGGGAATGCCCAAAATTGTTATAGGTCCAGTGCCAATATAGAACATATAGTAAAAATAACGTGGCCCTTGGGCCTGATATAGTGGAAAATGTCAAAAAGAAAATTGTCAATTTTTTTTGTTATTTTTTAAACCTACATGCTGACATTTTGACGGGAAAAAGGCTGGTAGACATAGAAATCGGGAAAATTTTTAAAGTTTAATCATTACATTTGCAAAAAAATTGTTTCGGGTTTGGGTAAAAAGAAATACATGCCCCCTTAAAAACTTTTTGGAAAACCCCTACTTTTTTTTTACATTTTTTCTGTTTTTTTTTCTAATTTGCATTTTTTCATGCATGAAGTGCATTTTTTTATAATTCTTTGTTTAAAACCCGGGTATGGGGAAAACAAAAGGGGGTATTACAAATGCCGCGTGTGATAATTTTTTTATTTTTTTTGGAAAATTTTAAACTCGACGAGGGAAAAACTGACCTAAAGCAATATTTATTTTTTTTTATTTCTTTTTACATAAAATTTTCTCTTTTGGTTACTTGAAATTTCACCCTTTCACACAGTCTGAAAATGAAATATGTTTAAACAAAATCTTGGGAAGAAAAGTCCGTTCAAAAGGGGTTGAAAAGGACAGATTGGGCCCCGAAAAAAAGGGATAAATTTTTTAAATTTAATTTTTTAAGGAAAACCCGGGGAAATTTTCCCCACCCTAGACTGCATATTTTTTCCCCTTTAAACTTAATTGGGGCATAAAACATCATATCTGAGGTCCTTAATTTATTTAAATTATTTTTTTGGGTTTCTTTCACTTTTTGTACCTAAAAACCTAAATGAAACGATCGGCCAATGTGAAGTTTGTCGCAAAGACGGGATTTTACCGCCCTTTTTACATATATTTCTACGCTTCTCAGAAATTTACCGAAGACAAATTTGTTTTCCGGGGTTGTGAATGGGTTTAAAAAATTCCATTTAGATGTTTTTAAACAAGGGCAGGGACTTCCTGTGAAATTTTTAAAATTTAAAAAGACTTTTAAATTGCATTGGCAAACGAAAAAAACTAGAAAATAGAATTGTGTGGAAAAGCAAATTTTTTCAAAACCAGTTTTTCCTAAAGGGGCTACTTTCCAAAATCATGTTGGTAGGGAGATAACTTTATAATCATTACCATGAAATTGACAGGAAAATTTTTTCATAATAGTTGATGCAGTAACTGGATTCACAGTGTGAATGCCAGTTTTAGATTGTCTAATTTTTCCTGAAAAAGTAAAAAACAGCCTTCCCGAAACTACAGCCGTAAACAAGGAAAATGGGGCGACTGCTTTTTGGGTTTTATAAAAATTTTTTATTTTTGACTGTTTTTTTATGACACATTTTTTCATACATAAGACTTGAATTTTGGGGGTTTTAAATTTTCATTAAGACAGTTTCAGTATGGGGAAAGGAGATTGTGATATAAAAATTCCCTAGAAAATTCCTTTAGGGGGACTTTTTTACATTTTTACACTAAATTCTTTGCCCGTCAGATTTTTTTGAAAAATTGTTTTCACATACATACCAAACATAAAACTGATTTAAATAATTTATTCTAAGAATTATGACTAGCCGATTCATATTTTGATTTTGTTTCGCCGAAAAGGGCCCTTTCCCGTCACATAAAATCCTGGTTCGGGCAACCAAGGGCACTTCCATTTATAATTTGTCACCGGGAAAAAATTTGGAGCACCCAAATGTAGTTTCTCAGGGTTTATATTTATTAAAGGGTTTTTTCTGAAATTAAGCCCGTTTGGGAAAATTCAAACAGGGAAAATGATGAAAATTAAAAAACAATTTTTAAAAGAGATAGGGGCTTTTTGCCAAAAATGCTCAGCTGTGATACCAGTGAAAAATTTTGTGCAGGGTAAAGGTCCGGGTGCATGTTTCATTTTCAGAGTGCACTGAATGCCTGTAAACTGTAAGTTTTGAGTGAAATTCATTCCAGAAAGACTCAAAGCCTTTAGTAAGCTCACATATTGGACTTTTTCAGAGCGTTTGGCTCATTTTACCTAGGGGGTAGCCATAAATGAATGATCACTGAAAAGTATATGACACATATATGTACAAAAGCTATTCATTCTCATATTTGCCACATACGGGCTGCTTAAAAAGGGCGAATTTGACAGCTACAGGATTTTTTCTTATTTTCACATTTTACTTTTTTCGTGTGAGTAGACTACACGTTTTGACGTGCTTTTTGTAATATGAATATTTTTTTCCTTAAAATTTTGGGAAAACAGTGATATTGTAATCAGACTTGAAGTGGCTCTTAATTTGGATAGATGTATATTAAGGAAACAGCTGTTTTTTATTTGGGTGAAAATCCCCATAAAACCCAAAGAATTTTATAGAATTTGTGTTTTTTCTCTGAAAATACGCAAATTTTTTTTTTGCTCAGATTTGACCGATACCATGTGTAACATTGGAAGCGTCAAATTTTGTGCATAGTTCAACAAAGGGTGTAATTTTCAGATTTAATTTGCAATACATCGGGAAATGTACTGGTAAAATATTTTTTTATTTTAAAAGGGAGAAAAATAGTCTAAAAGGCACAAGAGCACAGTTATTTGCCCTTGGTTGACCACAATACGGAAGTGGTTACGCGGAAAATATTCCTCTGTTTGAGGGTGATACGGGTGAATTTTGAGTAAAAAACCCTGCAATAAATGGCATGATTTAATAGAGGAGATATGAAATAGTAGGTACATGCACAATTTGCAGAATGAAAGTGTCAGAAATGCATAAACATGACTTTTTGATAGGGCCTGTTTTGCCTGTTAGCGGCCATCTAGAGAGTATTCTTCATACACATGTGATTTGATTCAAAATGATGGAAAAAAGAGCCGGTCAACCCAATGTTTACTGTGGCTAGAATTTTTTCTCTTGAATAGTTCTGTTGAGTTCAGGTATTTTTATAGGGGTTGGAATGCATGCAAAATTGCTATAGTGTCCAGTGCCTATATAGAACATATAGTAAAAATAACTGTGGTCTTAGGCCTGGTATCTTATAATCTGATATTTTTGCATTATCTTCAACCTTCACCCTGCTCAGTTTCTAAAATGGACTGGTCCATCATTCAATTTGGGTAATGCCACTTATAATTCGAAGAGGTGTTCACTGAAAATTTACTGACAGAATAGCAAAACAGTGCAGGCCATGATCAGACTGCACGGACACGCAGGCTTATCTTGGTCTGCACTGGTCACAAAGGCAGAATCAGTTTTAAATTAGTAAAATAGCTTCAGTCAGTATCTTTTTTGAAAGCACACCTTTTAAAAGTTAGTGGTACTGTCCAGACTGAAAGATAGACAAGTTTATATATAAATTTAGCAGGGTAAGGGCTAAAAGCCAGGTAAAAGAGTGATTAAATTCTTGAAAATGTTTGCATAATTGTAGCATGTATATTATACACTTCACTGTTTTCCCCAGCTTTAATGTGACAGTATACACTGTGTATAAGTATAAATTTGCACTGTTCACTTCTGACCATTTTTTATCCGAAAACTGTGATTAATATTTGTGGGGGACAAATTTTTTCGTGGATTTCTTTGGTTGGGGTCAATCCGTGAAATTTAATCCAATGAACAAGTAAAATTCCATTCATTTTATGTTCAAAAGTTGAAATCCACGAACTTTTTCCCCACGAAATTGCCGTTTGACCAAAACCAAGAAATTTCATCCCCATGAAATTAAAGGGATTTTACAGTAATGTAATGCAAAAGAAATTGCAGCAAATTTAGAATCTTGTTTATAGCGTTTATTCTTCCATCACTGACAAACTGAAGATAAATTGTGCTAATAATCCTTGCACTTTGGCCTTCAGGGGCACCATGCACTCGAAAGAGATGCGAGCCATATATGGCCTAAATTTGTGTTGGTATGAGTTTAATCAGTTGGAAACGAGCAACTAAAAATATATCCTTTTTTTTTTCAGTGTCTGAACAGTGAGAGCTTCCACAAGGACTGCCTCTTAAAGCCGCTTCGTCATACCTGAACCAACACTTCAGCAGCCCCTCAGGTGGTTATACAAATAAATACATGATAATGATAAAATGTACAACCAAACTACTTTTGATGATCACAAAACCAAATTATAGTTGATAACCTGGTATAATTTAATCTGGCAAGGACAGAATGCTTAAAATTTATATATGACATCTGCCTAGTTGCTTTTATGACACCAGTGTTTTCATTGTGGGAGCCTGAACACTGCTTTTTGAGAGGAAGATAACTCAGATTTTATAGAATGTTCTGCTGATGTTTTCACTGGTAACATGGATTTTTGCAAAATTTTGATGCAAAGCATACATTGACTGCATTCCGATTATTCTGTGTTTCATAATGAAGATAAGCCTGATAAGCCTGATAGATAGTCGGGCAAGGTCAGCACCACCAGAAAAAAACAAAGAAAATACCAATCAAAGCCTTGAGATGTCTGGTGGTTGCGGGTTTTTTTGGTTTTTCGGTAGATTTATTTTCTGTTTAAATGCCAGTCTATGAATATACATGAATGAGAAACAAATACATATTAACTGTGCCTCATATCTAAGATGAACTCTGCCTGACATGTGATGTAACCATAGGCTGGAATAACTTATCATTGATAGATCTTCTAAATGGTCAGTGTGAGTGGATACAGGTAGAATAAGAACTGCTTGTTCATTGATAATTCATCCGCATTGTTCATGAATGGGACTATTTTGTGTAGCACAGGAACATCCTTTCGATGTGATTCTGAATAAAATAAAGATGCTATGATTGTCAGAAATACACTTAAACTTTGGTAGCAGGATAAACCCGCAACCATAAATGGTTCTCACATATGTATATGTACGATGAATGTACAGAAAAAGAATTCATTTGATCTCACAGCACAGTATTTTATATCTGTTTTTTTTTTGTCTTTAATCAATTTTTTGTAGCAATTTCGCTCTTAATGATAAGACACTATATTTGAATAGTTAACTGATTCAGAAATGCATAAATTTACAGACAAACCAATGCTGTATGAAGGATGGCAGTCGGCCTTGACTGCTGTGGAGTGAATTATGTTTGGGTATCCAAAGGATAAAAGGTAAGGGTAGATTTCTCGGAAGCATAGAGCACCACAAATACAGCCATGAGAGCCACGCATTTGCAAAGTAGGCCCACAACAAAAAGAAGCTGTAATGGAAAAATATTATAGATGGGTTGCTTGAAAAATCCAACAAATGCATTTTAATTTTATGCAAAATAGAGAGGGAGGAAGGGGTAGAAAGGGGGATGGGGTTGAAGGGGAAAGTAGAACAAGGATGAATATACAGAGGGAATGCTATGTTCCTTAATCACAATTTCATTACAACGTAAACCACAGTAGCGCAGACATTCATGTATGAAAGACAAACGCACACACACCCACACACAACTAACTAACATGGATAAACAGACCAGTAAGATATAACAACACTGTTAGGCATTGCCCAAGACAAACAGACGCACAAACACACAAACACACAAACACTCATATATAAGTAGGAAAAAACAACAGTCGTGTACCGCCTTAGGATTCTGGCAGCCATAGTAACAGTGGGCATGAGTACTTATTAAGAGGGAGGGGGTGCAAAAACAAGGGAGCGCATTACAAGGGCAAAAGATTCTTTGCACTGACTGAAAAGAACAAGATCCAGTTCAAGACAGAGAAGATTTGAGCCACCTCAGCCGAGTGTCTACACCAGGGCCAAGAACTGTGTCCAGAGATTCTTTGCTCATCCTTTGTTTCTCTGGATGCTAGTTAACCTCTGGGGTGTCAAGTTGCATTGCCTGCTTTAGGAACCAAGGTTGTATGCAATGGTTCCCTCACCAGAGTGGACATGCATCAGATAACTCGCCCTGTGAATGTTTAAGAATAAGCTTATTTTCCATGTAAACTACTTGATGCAGAAATAGATAATAACATAATTATTATTTAATTATAGAAAGACTGAATGTAAGATTTATCTCTTGTTACCTATTTCTGCTTGAACATTGACCTTTCTTCTTTTTTTCATGCATGTTGATATTTTTGCATGAAAGAATGTTTTCTTTTATGGAGCATGTTATCTCATTTGATGGAAGGTTATGAAAATACCTTTGCAGGAAGAAGTGCTAACTTAAAGACTAGTATGTGGGCAACCAATGTCAGAAAAAAAAGGTAAAGGTAAAGGTAAATTTTATTTACCGTCGCTTTGTGAAACAGTTAACATAAGCTCTGTAGAGCTTTTTAGCGACCCTATTTAAAGAACAGTTAAAACCAATTATACCTTACCCCCAGCAATTTGCTGGTACCCATTTGCAGCTGGGTCGACTGAGGCAATCGTGATAAAGTGCCTTGCCCAAGGACACACCGCAATGGGAGTAGCCAGGATTCGAACCAGGGGCCTTCACCTCCATAGGAAAGCGTCTTAGCCCACTCAACCAATGCGTCCACGTCCGCGTCAGAAATGAACATGGACAAGTGATCATGACCGTCATGACTACAAGCTAAGGCTATGGTCTGTCTAACATGATACAAGACCTGTGTGCACGCTACCAGAATGCCTTAGGGCCATCTCCTCGGATCCTGTATGCTGATAGGGACTGCTGTGGTGCTGCATATATTGGAAAATGCTTAAAAACCTGGTGATACCTTACAGTGAGGTAAGTAATTCTTTTCTATACTTACACAAAACCCCTTTACAAGCCTTTTCAATAGTTTTCAACTTTATTTAAATCAAAAATTACAGTGAATAGTTGAAATGATTATTTCTTGTGTTCTTTTCAATGTCATTTCTTTGGTATTTCTATTATATTCTTTGGGCTGGAGTGTGTCTGTGACATAATTCATTTACAGTCGAGTCCACTTAATACGAACTCGCTTGATACGAATTTTCGGATTAAACGAACAAAGTCCGAATTCCCCGGCCGAGTCCTTCTTTTTTCTTTGTAAAATTATTTCGGTAATAGCGAACTCGCTTGATACGAATAATCGGTAGATACGAACACATTTTGGAAGTCCCAATAAGCTTAAATATTATATTTTTCCATCTTTTGATACGAATTAATTTTAGAAGTCGGGGACGTTATAAAATGTGTTGAAAATAATAATATGGTCAAGCTTGTGCCGCGTGGTAATTGGACAATGGAGTAGTTCACACTTATTCACAAACAAACACTCGGTCCTTTGTGTAGCATGTCAATATAAAATAATTTAATCAATTAACAGGTCAAGATTTAAGGAGGTGTAAATAATTTTAAACACATTATTGACGTTCTATTGTCGATACAGATAGGCTGTGTCTTACAAAATATACAAACTTTTATACCTCTTAGAATGCTTGTTATATAGTACAAGCTTCAATGTTGGCGGTGGATATAACTTGGCGCTCTTGACCTCGACCGCACATTAAAATTTAAATTAATACAGTTTTAACTAAGTATGACTTTTCTTGAGTAATTTCAATGTTATCTGAATGAATTAGCTTAATCAGTTTAAAACTATTAACTATTTTCATGTATCATAATATTGGAATCTATTCCCCGATGATACCGGTGATACTGCCCAAATTGCTCGGACAAATTATCTGGTCATACATTCATTAATACGAATTTCGTTTGATACGAACATATTTCGTAGGTCCGGATGAGTTCGTATAAAGCGTGTTTGACTGTAGTTTTCATTTAGTGTTTGATAATTTTAGATTACAAAATGTCTAAAAATGAAATGTGCACATATTCGGAAAAAGTATAACACAATTGATTAACCATTTTCCTGTATGCTGTCTGTGAAATATCTTTATTTTAATACTCAAAAGGATTACAAATAAACCATGCTTTATACCTTTTAATTACTACACGGTAGTATTTCATATTACAATGTTAATATCATAATATATCATAAACCAAACAAATAAAACATTTACTAAATGAACAAAATGTTGGGTATTGTATTGGCCGCTCAAAAACATATACTTGACAAGGTATCTCGCCAAGTATGTGAACGTAACCGGAAGGAGACCAGGCGCCTCTTGCAAATATCTGCAAACTATTTACACAAACTCTGCACTGTCACATATAATTTACACTCTCATAAAGTGGTAGCAATACTGCTTAATTTCAACATAACGTAACTCTGTACTGTCGGACATAGCGAGGTAGCAATACTTGACTAGCTTTAACATAATGTGGCAATGCACGGCAACTTCGGAGCCAGTAGTCACGGTATGATAGTTACCAGACACGACCAGGTATCCGGAAATGACGAGTCACCACATACCAAAACCACTGCGTGAGTAGTAAGTTGCATGCTAGAGGGTTGATAACGCAATACAAAGCAATACGCAATACAAAACTAGATTTTGCCAGGTACTATGGGCAAAACCTATTCAACCCTAGCCACATAACATCATAAGAGTAACCACATAAGAGTAACACACGCCGAAAATACAGTGCTTGTAACTTCTCGCCAGACAATAGATGTATTAAACTTATGAAACAATATTTATTTCCATTATAATTATCAGTTTATTGTAAACTAATGTAAGCAGACACGCCTGATCACCTTCAGGTTTATAGAATTTTCCGCCACAATAAATTGAAACAATTTATCCCCCAAAATTCTATTTAGTTAAATGTGCATTCTATATACAAGGTTTTAACATGGAAGCTTCAGCTTTTATGTTTACTATTTGTTTTACTTATATTAATTTCCTAATTGAATCCCTTAAGTAATCTATGTAGAATTCTAGTCCGACGAGATTTAAATGAACGCCGTCGTTTCTAAAAAATGCTGTTTCCGCGTCAATATCGGGGCTGATGACGTCACTTCTCCCGGACTCGGTTACTATTTTCCGCGCAATGCGGTTAAGGCGTTTCCTTTTCTTTTCAATTGGCTTTTTCCCGCCTAATGCCCCTTGCCAATTTTGCCTCTGCAGTATATCTACCCAGACTATTGTTGTATCTGGGAATGCTTCCCGTAAATAATTGATCTCTATCTCAATGATTCTTCTTAACTCGCATGTATTTTCATAAACTAGGTCATTTCCGCCTAAATTGATATAAATTATTGAAGGTGGAGATGAAAGTATGACCTGTGTTTCAACTGCATGTCTGAAACCTCTCCAACGAAGACCTCTGACAGCCCACCAAGCAATTGATATGTTAGGTATACCAAGATTTGGCTTCCCGGTCGCCTTTGCGTGTTTGCCGGCCCAGAACGGGATCGAGTCGCCCACAACCCAGACATCGGCTTCTGTTTGTAGCAGCCTCTCGTCTACAGCGTCCTCGAGGTCAGCCGCAGGCCTTTTCTGTCCTCTGGTGCCCCTGACATTTCCTTGACCTTGGTCATTCTGCTCGTCTCTGGCAGCGTTCCTTCTCAGATTACGCCGAACATTTGGCACATTTTGTTCCTCCTCCTGTTCAACGTCTCTCTCCTGTCTCGGTAATGCACGTCTAGCCTCTGCCTGCCTCCGGCGACCGCGTGGCATTTTAATGTTTCTTTATAGCGTAACCTTGAAAAACTTTTCTCTCTGGCCTTGGTAAGTTTTCTCTTGACACAACCATGTAGTAATGCAAAGTGAATGAAGAGCACGGGTTTAGCGGTATTTATAGCACAATACCTGATCATGCATATTAGCTTGAAACCGGTTTAAAAAACGTCGGTACCCAGGAGATAAAGAAAAGCTATGGAACCAGTTATAAATCTATATTGTTTTGCCTAGCAACCAATAACGTGATTTCTCGAAAATAAATAAAATTATTTTTATTCAAAATAATTTACATTAATACACATACACTTAAGAATATTATGAATACAACATCTAACATATAATCACAAATGCTTCCATGCAGTATTTACAGTAATTTCCTATGAGCAGAAATATCTTCTTATATAATTATTGTCTTGTGATGATAAAGGAGATTTCCAGCCATTAACAGACCTATTCTAGACATAGCATTTTCATAGAATGCTTGTATTTGATGCATTAATTTAGTAAAATTACATTGGAATGAAAAATATAAGCATTTGATAATTTCTTATTTACAGGCCGGATATCTGGCATTTCATGCAGAGATTGTCTGTCGGATGCACAACTGATGCCCATCTATTGTACGGGACCTTCATGGGTTGTCTCAGCCACTGTATCTTCAAGTGGGAGGATGAAGCCGTCAAGACACTCCCAGTCCTTTTGACAACTGGCAGGCTCGACATGTTGCCCTTTGGCATCTAGTGTTAGTTTTATAATATTTAGCTTATAAGACTGGAATTTTGACCAAATTCAAAGAATTTTGACTCTAAGGTGAAAAAGTGGACTAACTGCATAATAAGACATCTATATCTTTGCACAGGCTATAAAGAAGTGTCATCTGTTTTCATGGGTAGTTCCGAGTATGTTATTTGATTGAGGATAAATTACATATTATTGTACATTACGTTTTCATCTGTCTGTGATATTTACATATTTTCATGAAATTTCCTTAAAACCATGTGTATTTACAATATAAATATTTCTTGCACGAGTTCTTTTGACCGCTTAATTTTCATTTTTTTCTGTCAGCAGTTGAACTTAATTTCATAAAAATATTTCTTATCAAATACTGCAAATGTGATTATTTTTGCACAGAAAATTTTTACAAAATCGTGAATCCAGTTAAAATGTATGCGTAACACATCTCGGTTTATATTAGGAAAAGTAAGCATCATGAGGAATTTCATTCTTTGTGTATGTGGATATTTCAGCATGTTAACCAGACCAGAAGTACCATTTTCATCATTATTTAAAAATTGATACCATGAATACTTCGAGCATCTATACTAGCTTGAAGAATAGTCATTTTTGTATTTCAGAACAAAAATGTAGCTTATTACAGTTTTTAAAAGTTATCAGTTCAAGAACAGGAGCTATCCATATTAGACAGCACGCTGCTTGACTCTGAATTAGAGCTTTGCCAGTAAAAGGGTCATAAATCTGTCAAAACTCTAATCAGAGTTATGGGGATTGTTATGTCTCTCCCCTTCTGGGGGAGACATCTTGTTTTTGCCCTGTCCTTACGTATGTCATACTTCATTTCCGATCAATAACTGGAGAACTATTTGATCTAGAACCTTCAAACTTCATAGGGTTGTAGGGCTGCTGGAGGAGACGACCCCTATTGTTTTTTGGGTCACTCCGTCAAAGGTCAAGGTCACAGGGGCCTGAACATTGAAAACCATTTCCAATCAATAACTAGAGAACCACTTGACCCAGAATGTTGAAACTTCATAGAATGATTGGTCATGTAGAGTAGATGACTCCTTAAGTTTTTAGGGTTACTCTGTCAAAGGTCAAGGTCACAGGGGCCTGAACATTGAAAACCATTTCAGATCGATAACTTCAGTACCACTTGACCCAGAATGTTGAAACTTCATAGGATGATTGGTCATGCAGAGTAGATGACCCCTATTGATTTTGGGGTCACTCTGTTAAAGGTCAAGGTCACAGGGGCCTGAACATCGAAAACCATTTTTGATCAATAACTTGAGAACCACTTGACCCAGAATGTTGAAACTTTATAGGATGATTGGAATGCAGAGTAGATGACCCCTGTCAGTTTTTGGGTCAGTCTATTGAAGGTCAAGGTCACAGGGGCCTGGTCATGTAAAATCATTTCCGGAAAGTAACTTGAGAACCACTTGACCTAGAATGTTGAAACTTAAAAGGATGATTGGACATGCAGAGTAGATGACCCCTATTTATTTTGGGGTCACTTGATCAAAGGTCAAGGTCACAGGAGCCTGAACAGTGACTTGAGAACCACTAGGCCAAGGGTGTTGAAACTTAGCGGAATGACTGGACATGCCAAGTAGATGATCCCTATTGCAGCCAACCATCAGTGTCTCTGACTTTTGCTCCTGACCCCTATTGACTTCTTGCCTATAGGACTTTGCATTGGGGGAGACATGCGCTTTTTTACAAAAGCAATTTCTAGTTTCTTAAAGTGTAGCCTTTGATAGTAAATAACATATGTATTTTAAGTCAATAGCTTTGATAGTAACAGAGATATTGAACGTTATATAAAACTTTAACCAAAAAATTCTAAGTTAAAAAGGGACATAAATCTGTCAAAATTCAAATCAGAGTTATGGAGATTATTTCTCCTGGTGTAGACTGTGAAAGTAGTTTCAAGTCAAAAGCTTTATTAGTAACAGAGATATTTGACTGTATCAAAAACTTTGACCAAAAAGTTCTAAATTAAAAAAGGGCATAAATCTGTCAAAATTCAAACAGATTTATGGGGATTGTTTCTCCTCATATTGTTTTTCCCTTAAACAACCTAATTGATTAAACAGGTTTAATTTTAACTATGACTGAAATATTTCTCTACAGATATGACATATAAACTTTCAGATTGAGATGATTTTCTAAAGTTGCCACTGGGTCAGTTTTCAAGCCACTTGTTACATTATTACTTAGCACCCTGGTGCACAACATGTCTTTCTCTATTCACTATCTACTATGCCATTCACAGGGAACTATCTACTATGCCATTCACAGGGAGCACTACAGTCTAATTAACATGAATCTGCATGGGGATTGTAGATAGGAAAATAATTTTGTGATTTATTTATTGCAGAGATTAATCTAACCCCTGATGTAAGTAAAATACTTTGGAGGTATATTGAATAAAATGTATTTAATTCATTCACAAAACGCAAAAATTATTTGAAGGTATCTTTAAACAAGAGGGTCATGATGACCCTGGATCGCTCACCTGAGTAATATGAGCTACATGTTTCAAATGTCAAACTGATGATAAAATATTAAGAAAGTCAGACTAGGTCACATTCATGGTCAATGAAATTCAGTCTTACCATTTGTGTGCAAAACTGTGCATGTCATCAAAATTTCAAGGCTGTATCTTAGAAAGCAAGAAAGTAGGTCAGTAGGTCAATGTCACAGTCAAGTGACATCCCATTACTTGGGGTCATTAGGTCATTATAATTAAATAGTCTTGGAAATAGGATCAGATGAATTTTAAGTATTTTTCCTATAAAACTCATATAATAACTAAGTGACCCCAGGGCGGAGCCTCTTAACCCCAGGGGCATAATTTGAACAATTTTGGTAGAGGACTACTAGACAATGCTTCATAACCAAATATCAAAAGCCTATGTCGTATGATTTCAGATAAGATTTTTAAAGCTTTTTCCTATGTAAGTCTATATAAAACTTGTGACCCCTAGGGCTGGGCCTCTTTTCACCCAAGGGGTGCAATTTGAACAATTTTGGTCGAGTACCAGAAGACAATGCTACAAACCAGATATCAAAGGTCAAAGTGTTGTGGTTTCTGACAAGAAGACTTTTTAAACTTTTTATCCTATATAAGTCTATGTAAAACTTAGGACCCCTGGGGCAGGGCCATATTTGACCGTAGGGGAATAATTTGAACGATCTTGATAGAGGACCACTAGATGACGCTACACACCAAATATCAAAGCCCTAGGCCATGTGCTGGCTTACGGAAGGCCGGTGGTTCTACCCAGGTGCCCGCTCGTGATGAAATAATGCACAGAGGGGCACCTGGGGTCTTCCTCCACCATTAAAGCTGGAAAGTCGCCATATGACCTATCATGTGTCGGTGCAACGTTAAATCCAACCAACCAACCTAGGCCATGTGGTTTTGTACAAGAAGATTTCAAAGTTTTCCCTATATAAGTCTATTCAAACCACGTGACCCCCGGGGCAGGGCCATATTTGACCCTTGGGGGATAATTTCAACAATTTTGTAGGAGGACCACTAGATAATGCTACATACCAGATATCAAAGCCCTAGGCCCTGTGGTTTTGGACAAAAAGATTTTTAAAGTTTTTCCTTTTGGTTGCCATGGCAACCAAAGTTCTCCATGAAATTCAATTCTTTGAACAATTTTGAAAGGGGGCCACCCATGGATCCTTTCTGTGAAGTTTGGTTTAATTCTGCCCAGTGGTTTTCAAGAAGATTCTTCTAGAAAATGTTGATGGACGGACGACGCACATTGATCACAAAAGCTCCAGTCTCTTCCCTCTGTTTTTTTGTCTTATCAAGGATTCAAACAATTCATAAATAGAATTAAATTGAAAGCATTTTGATATTCTGCATTTTCAAATTTAAATTGTAATTTATTTATACTTACTGAGATCTTTTATAATTAGTGAAAATTGATTTCTCTCTCTCTATCTAAATACTCACCAAGTCATAAAAGCAAAGCACTACTTATTGAACTCGTGGGGCAGTCGGCCAAAGGTTACATTACATCATGAACAGGTTTGCAATGATCTTAATGAGCCGGTGATTACTAGCGGGTATGAAATCTGTCCAGTTCAGAATCACATTTGTCCAGTCGTAAGAGACAGAGATAAGAGATATTGTAAATTTTTTCAGAAAGTGGTATCAGAGAGGATTGATTTTATGGCCAGGTGCTTTATATTTAATGATGCCAGTCTAATCTGAGTTTTCAATCTGTTTCACATACTTAGTTTTAGACTAGTTCCATGACTATGATATATCTTTTTTTACATTTTTATAATTGAATGTAGTGAACTGAGCCAGTCTATATTCTATATCCAATATCATATCAATGATAATTTCAACATCATTCCTCTGTGAAAATCTCTAAAATAGACCGGCTTTTGTCTCTATAAAATTAAATTCATCAAAAAATGAAAAATGTAGAAATATATTATTATCAGTCTTAGTTTCAACATCACAGTTTGGAAGCTTTGGTAGTTTACTTTTGATGGAAAGAGATCTAAGTTCAAATCTCAGCTAAAGCGTATAAACGTGTTGTAATACTGGTATGTTTTCCATTGGCATAAATATAAATTGTACATGATGGATAAAACTCACTTTTTTGAAAGCTGAATTTGTGTTTTGTAGAATAATGAATAATTTCCTTCACAAAATCCCCCTCCCCACCCAAACCCACCCCATACTGCTTAGTGTAGATCTATATGGCAACAAAAATTTGCAGCTAAGTTTAATCATTATTGTACCCCCCGACAACAAAGTTTTAAGGGGGCTATACTGGTTCCAGGTTGTCTGTCTATCCGTCTGTCTGTCCGTAGACACAATCTTGTGCGCACCATCTCTCCTCATCCCCTTGATACAATCTAATGAAACTTCACACAAGTGATCAGTAACAACAGTAGTTGTGCATGGGGCATGTTAGGTTCTTTCAGAAAAAAAACTTGCAGAGTTATGGGACTTTGTTTTTTGTTACTATACTATATACATAGACACAATCTTGTGTATGCCATCTCTCCTCATCCACTTGACACAATTTAATGAAACTTTACACAAGTGATCAGTAACAACAGTAGTTGTGCATGGGGCATGTTAGGTTCTTTCAGGAAAAAAATTTGCAGAGTTACACGATTTTGTTTTTTGTTACTATACTATATACATAGACATAATCTTGTGCGCACCATCTCTCCCCATCCCTTTGACACAATTTAATGAAACTTCGCAACAGTAGTTGTGCATGGGGCATGTTAGGTTCTTTCAATGACAAAAATTGCAGAGTTATGGGACTTTGTTTCTCGTTAACATACTATGTAGATACAGTTTGCATATGCAGTCTTGTGCGCGCCTGATCTTCCGGACCCTTGCACACAATTTAATGAAAGTTCACACAAGTGATCAGTACCAACCCTAGTTATCCATGGTACATGTTACATTCTTTTAGATAAATATTCTGCATAGTTATGGGACTTTGTTTTTTGTTAGTATACTGTATACATACAGTCTATATACATACAGTCCACATAATTATGCAATCTTGTGTGCGTCAAATTGCAATGTCCTGTACAGGCACAAGACCACAGTTATTTGCCCTTGGTTTACCACAAGACGGAAGTGGTTACGCGGAAAATAGTTCCTCTGTTTGATGGTGAATATTGGTGAATTTTTGAGTGAAAGACCTGCAATAAATGGCATGATTTAATAGAGGAGATATGAAATAGTAGGTACATGTACAATTTGACAGAATGAAAATGTCAGAATATGCATAACATGACTTTTTGATAGGGCCTGTTTTGCCTGTTAGCGGCCATCTAGAGAGTATTCTTCATACGCATGTGATTTGGTTGAAAATGGTGGAAAAAAGAGCCGGTCAACCCAATGTTTACTGTGGCTGGAATTTTTTCTCTTGGATAGTTCTGTTGAGTTCATGTATTTTTATAGGGGTAGGAATGCATGCAAAATTGCTATAGTGTCCAGTGCCTATATAGAACATATAGTAAAAATAACTGTGGTCTTAGGCCTGATATAGTGGAAAATGTCAGAAAGTAAATTGTCAATATTTTTGTTATTTTTCAATCTACATGGCTGAAATTTTGACAGTGAATGGCTGGTAGGCATAGAAATCTGGTAAATATTTAGATTAATCATTACATTTGCTGAAATTGCTTCAGTTTGGATAAAAAGTATACATGCACTTGAAACTAATTGTGAAAAATCCTACTTTCAGTTTACATATTTCTGGATTTTTTCTAATTTTGCAGGTTTTCATGCATGAAATGCATTTTTATAAGTTCTTTGTTTGAAACCGGTATGCGGAAAACAAAATGGGGTATTACAAATGCCGCGATGTGATATTTTTTTATTTTTTAGAAATTTGAGCTGCGACTGAGGAAATCTGACCTAAAGTCAGATATGTATTTTTTTCTATTCTTGTTTACATGAAATTGCTCTTTTGGTTACTTGAATTTACACAGTACACACAGACTGAATAGTGAAATATGTGTAATCATAATCTGTGCAAGAAAAATCAGTTCAAGGGCTTGAAAATTGGACAGATTAGGCCTGAAATTGGCATACTTTAATTGATTTTGAAGGAAAACAGCCAGATTTTCACACACTAGACTTGCATATTGGTTTCCTTAATGATTAATTGAGCATAAATCATCATATCTGAGGTCCTGAATTGTATATTTACTTATTCTGTTGGATTTCTTACACTTTTAGTACCTAAAAACCTGAAATGAGAGCGCTCGGACAATGTGAAGTTTGTCGCATAGACGGGGATTGACCGCCTTTGTACATATATGTCTACAGCTTCTCAGATTTGACCGAAGACAGTTGTTCGGTGTTGTGAATGGGTAAATAATTCCATTTTAGATGCTTTTAATCAAGATCAAGTACTTTCTGTGATTTTGTAAAATTTAATAGACTTCGTTAAATTGCATCGGCAAGCGTAAAAAAGCCAGAAAATAGAATTGTAGTGGAATAACATTATTTCAGTCAGTTTTGCCATAATGACTACTTTCTAAATCATGTGTGGTAGTGAGATAACATTTATAATCAGTTACCATGAAATTGGACAGGAATTTGTTCATAATAGTTGATGCAGTAAGCTGTATTCCCAGTGTGAATACTTATTTCAGATAGTAGCTAATTTCACCTGAAAATAGTAAACATTGCTTCAGATCTAGCAGTCAGTAAAGCAAGGAAACTGGACAGACTGCTTTTTGATTGATAGTTTTGTTATTCAGACTGTTTGTTATGACACATTTTACTTACATAAGACTTGAATTTGAGGTTTTATATTACATTATGACAGTTTCAGTATGGGGAAAGGAGACTGTGATATAAATATTCATAGAAAAGTTGCTTTTAGGGGCACTTTTTAGCATTTCACACTTTCTTTGCAGTCAGATTGTTTTGAAATATAGTTTGCACATACATACAATCATGTAAACTGATTAAGTATTCATTCTAAGAAATTATGACTAGCTCGACTCATATTTCAGATGTTGTTCGGCCGAAGGCCTTCCAGTCACACAGAAGATCCTGGTTCGGTCACACGAAGGGTCACTTCCATTGGTATTAGTCACAGGAACAATTAGGAGCACCAGTTGTAGTTTCTCAGGTTGATATTTATTAAGGTTTTTGCTGAAATTAAGCCAGTTTGGAACATTCAGCAGGCAGTGATGTACATTAAAATCATTCTTTTTAGAGATAGGGGCTGTTTTGCCAGAATGCTCAGCTGTGATACACAGTGTAAGATTTTGTGCAGTGTAAATGGTCATGGTGTGCATGTTTCATTTACAGAGTGCACTGAATGCCTGTAAACTGTAAGATTTGAGTGAAATATTCATTCCAGAAGGACTCATAAGCTTTTTAGTAAGCTCATATACTGGACTTTGGTTCATTTTACCTAGGGTAGCCATAAATGAATTATCACTGAAAAGTATATGACACATATATGTACAAAAGCTATTCATTCTCATATTTGCCACATACTGGGCTGCTTAAAAAGGGCAAATTTGACAGCTACAGGATTTTTCTTAGTTCACATTTTACTTTTTCGTGTAAGTAGACTCCGCGTTTTGACGTGCTTTTTGTAATATGAATAGTTTTCCTTAAAATTGGAACAGTGATATTGTAATCAGACTTGAAGTGGCTCTTAATTTGGATAGATGTATATTAAGGAAACATGCTGTTTTTTATTTTGGGTGAAAATCTCATCAAACAAAAAAGTTATAGAATTTTGCGTTTTTTTCATCTGAAAAGTACGCGAACTTTTTTTTTGCTCAGATTTGACTGATACCATGTGTAACATTGGAAGCTGTCAAATTTCATCTCCTGCATAACTCTTCAAGTGGCTCTCACAGAGAGATAACGCAGCGTCCAGCGGTATGAATCAGAACGAGGCTACAGCTTACATGGATCAGTCCTAGAAATTTACAGCTAATTGATTTAATAAAAATTCTTAGAAATAATCGTATATTAAAGACGGAATTTATCATTTACAAATCGATCACAAGTGGTGACGTCATATTCATAACGTCATTTGAGGTACATCGAGGTAAGTGGAATATTTTCAGTGAAAAGTTACATTTCTTGCAAATCTCTTTGTTTTACTACACGTGGTTTCCTGGACAATGGGAATGTCGATCTTTTTCCATGAAATGGATTACATGAATTCACTTGTTGAGAACATTTGAAAACATCGACAAAAAGTCAGAATGCGCCTGGCACGCACAGGTAGTTTAATAAAAGTTCAGTATAAATCAAAAAATTTCAGATAGCCTGAAAGGCAGAACACGTTATGTAATCGAGCAAAAATTTATGAACTAGTTTAGAAATCTCTGCTATCAGGAGCTCGATGTCAAACATGTTCACAAAATCAAAATATCTGAAAGATTTCTTTGCTTTAAACGTTGTTAAAACACCTGCGATGTTAAGATTTTAATTATGCTCGGTTAGGGCGCAACTGACGATTACGTCACATGCTGTCACAGGGGAAATTCGGATGGTTTAACGTAGATGAATCAAGCAAGCATTTACTTATGCTATGGAATATTGTTTCCGTTCACGCTGAAAGCGATATACAAATGCTAAATATGCTGAAAGCACCATTTACGCAAAAGCGCCGAAATAACGAAATCATTTTTGTTTACAGAAACTAAACCACGTGATGTCGGAAGATGAGTCACGCATGCGCAGTGACGATCTGCTCCAAAGCGGAAGCGGGGAACCGCTCCAAAGCGTTAGTGGAAGTGAAAAACCAAAACAAAAACAATTGCTATCAAAGTCGGACAAGATTCTTGCTACGTTCGAGAAAAGAATGGGTGAATTTAGTGACGTAGCAAAAAACATGAGCGAAATGAACAAGACGCTATCGTCTTTACAAGAAGAAGTAAAGTCTTTGAAAAGAAAAGCGGAAGGGGACGATAATGGACCATCGTCAAAAAGATCGGCACCGGCGGACGATTGTCAGACTCAGAGTGAAATCGAAAGTGGAAGTGGAGATGATTGCCAACGCGATCAAGACATACACGCAGACGAGGAGCTGGAGGCATTTATGAATTCTCCCGAAAACAATAATGACGAAGACTACTTAGAAGGCATCTCTGAGTTTTTCCATCTGACAGAAGATGTGGGTAAAAACGTTGATGACCACTTGGCCAGAGTTGCAAACAATGCCCTCAGGGGAGAAGTTAGGGAAGAGAAAATGGCAGCCTTGTTAGAAAAACATAAAAGACCTGCAAACATTGACAATCTACAAGTACCTAAGGTCGATGAACAATTATGGCGACAATTAAGGAGCACCACAAAGGCTCAGGATTTAGTGTTCCAGCGTACACAACGAACATTAACTGCAGCTTTAGTTCCAATAATCAAAGCCATGGGTCTGGTTCAAAAGTCCAAGGATGTAGATCTTAAAGAAACTATAATGGACTCATTTAAGATAATGACTCAGGCAGTTCTAGCAAACAATGGGGCAAGACGAGAAAGGATAAAGAAGGACCTTGAGCCAAAATACAGGTCAATCTGTAATAACAATGCTTCGGCAACACAATTATTCGGAGACAACCTGCAAGAGCAAATAAAAAATTTAGGGGATTGCAAAGTGAACCTGACTACAAAGCAGCCTTTTTTATCGAAAAGAGGGGGGGCCAGCAGCAGGTTTCCCCGACAACGACAAAGTTATCATCAAAAGACATACCAAGGCCAACAAAGCCAACGTCAACAGCAACAAAAACCTGCATACAACAGGAACCCCTTTTACAAGAAATCCAGAGGACAGACAAGACACAAATAGAGACAGTAAGTACAAATTTGCTTTGGTCTCTTAACAATACACCTGATAATTTTATGGCAGGCAAAATAGCTATGTACTTCAATTCCTGGACAAATATTACCACAGATAAATGGATTCTGAAAACAATTTCTGGATATAATGTTGAACTTTTTAAAAAACCTAAACAAAAATTGGTTCCTAAGCCGCTACAATTCAGTAAGGAAGAATCAAAGAAAATCAGTGACGAAATAGATCAGATGCTTAAGAAAGGAATAATTACACCTGTACCAGATTCAGAACCGACTACTGATGAATATATATCAAACATATTTACAAGACCTAAAAAGGATGGGCGTGTAAGGGTGATTCTTAATCTTAAACATTTCAATGCAGATTTTATGAAAAAATTTCATTTTAAAATGGAAACACTTCAATCCGCCATTGACTCCTTGAGGAAAGACTGTTATTTTGCCTCGGTTGATCTTGCCGAGGCGTTCTATTCAGTGCCACTCCTTCACGAAGATAGGAAATACTTTAGGTTCTTTCATAACAGCACAAAGTATCAATTCACTGCTCTGGTAATGGGGCTAACAAGCAGTCCTAGAATTTTCACGAAATTACTCAAACCGGTATTTGCGACCCTTAGATCTTGGGGACACATCAGTACAGCATACATCGATGATTCGTGCTTGCAGGGGTTAACTTATGGGGAATGCCTTATCAATGTTAGAGATACTGTCAAATTATTAGACGATTTAGGTCTCACAGTTCATCCCACAAAGTCTGTACTGATTCCATGTCAAACAATTGTATTTTTGGGGTTTGTTCTTTGCTCAATAACCATGACGGTCCGACTTACCGATGAAAGATGTGTAGAGATAATAGAATTATGTAAAACACTGATAAACACTAAACGAACAACGATAAGGAACTTCTCACAGCTAATCGGAAAATTAGTCGCAGCAGAACAGGGGGTGGAATATGCGACTTTATACATAAAACCATTAGAGAAAATAAAAGTGTTTCAGTTACAGAAACATAAGGGCAAATTTGACAGTTTTATGAAAATCCCAGTTTCAATAAAACCAATTTTAAATTGGTGGATTGTCAATCTGAAAAACAGTATGTATATACTCAGACTCTTCATTGAAAGGATGGGGGGGATACAATCAAACACACAACATAAAAACAGGGGGAGAATGGTCTATAGGTGAGCAAAAATTGCACATTAACATTCTAGAGCTCAAAGCCTGCCAGATAGCCCTACAGTCCCTATGTAAAGGAATCAGAGACTCCCATATAAAAGTCTTTATGGATAATACCACCAGCTGTGCTTATATCACTAAATTTGGGGGAAGAAAGAAAGAACTAAATGAGCTATCTCGAGAAATATGGTTTTGGTGCATTGAGAGAGGTATACATTTATCTGTGGCACATGTTGCAGGGAAACTTAACACTACGGCTGATAAGATGTCTAGAAAAATGAATGATGATTTAGAATGGTCACTATCAGAATTAGTATTTGAAAAATTAAGCTCAAGACACCAGGGATTAGAAATTGATCTATTTGCCTCAAGACTTAATTATAAGCTAAAACAGTGTGTTTCAAGAAGACCAGAACCTGAAGCAATGGCTATTGACGCCTTTTCAATACAATGGACAAATCAATTTTATTACATGTTTCCTCCTTTCAGTATAATAACACGGATTCTACAGAAAATAGAAGAGGACAAAACAGCAAAAGTTTTAATAGTGGTTCCCTTATGGCCGACACAGAATTGGTGGCCAAGTCTAATGAGAATGGTATGTGGAACTTGTTACAAACTACCACACCCACAAGCAATACTGAGCCTGCCTCACAAACCGGACTTAAAATACCCATTGAAAAAGATGTGTCTGGGGGCTTTTCTTATATCAGGAGAACACTACGCACCCAAGGCATACCAAGAAAAACTAGAGACATCATCATCAAATCATGGAAAGCGAGCACTCAAAAGCAGTATGAACCTTACATTAGGGCATGGCTGTTTCACTGCAGAGGGAAAGACAATCCCACTAATCCCAATATAAAAACAGTGCTAACATTTCTAACAAAGATGTATGACAGGGGCCTAAGGTATAGTGCAATGGGCACAGTACGGTCGGCAATAAGTGTATTCGTGAAAATATGTGGTAATATGGATTTAAATTCTAACGAAACAATCACTAGATTCATGAAAGGAGTTTTTAATGATAGACCTACATTACCACGATACCAAACCACATGGGATGTTCAGATAGTATTAGACTACTTAAAACAATTAACTGATACAACGTTATTACAACTGTCGTGTAAACTGTGCATGCTTTTTCTACTTCTGTCTGCACAAAGGTGCCAAACATTGCATTTAGTTGATCTATCTGATGTAGTTATTTCAAATGAAAGAGTTTTGATTTATCCAAATCACTTGTTAAAACAATCTAAACCAGGTTCACATCTAGATGTAATATCTTTCGAAGCATTCATGAATAATGAAAATTTGTGCATTGTGTCAGTATTCAAAAAATACACTGAACGCACAAAAAATATCAGAACAGATAAAAAGTTACTGGTTAGTACAATTAAACCGCACAAGGCGGTATCAAAAAGTACAATTGCACGTTGGGTTAAGCTTGTACTCCTTAAATCTGGGATAGACAAAAGTTTTAAGCCTCATAGCACAAGGGCTGCAGTAACATCCCTGGCTAAACTAAAAGGAGTTCCTCTGCAGACTATCATAAAAACTGCAGGCTGGGCAAATGCAAACATGTTTGCAAAATTTTACAATAAGCCCATTGTGCCAAAAGCTAAAACTTTGCAAAAAGCTATACTGGAAGGGAATTAATATCACCAGACCTGGTTTAGAATCATGTAACTTACATGTAAGAAACTGACTTTGTACATAAATAACACTTTTATAATCATAAAATATGTATAATTCATTCTGTCTTTCTTATTGAAATGTAATTTACCAATTCACCAATGAAGATTTTGCTCTAAAATCTCTGTGAGAGCCACTTGAAGAGTTATGCAGGAGATGAAATTGAATGATTAAGCGAGACTTACCTTCGCAGAAGGGAAGGTGAAGGTTGATCATGATTTCATCGACTGCAAACTCTTCAAGGGCTCACACACCCACCCTCTACCACCCATGTAAGAATCTTCATCTGTGATTGGCCGTCGGCTGCTAGGAATTGAAGCAGCCTTGACTTTAACTCTAAAGACTGATTCATACCGCTGGACGCTGCGTTATCTCTCTGTGTGAGCCCTTGAAGAGCTTGCAGTCGATGAAATCATGATCAACCTTCACCTTCCCTTCTGCGAAGGTAAGTCTCGCTTAATCATTCAATTTTAGTGCATAGTTCAACAAAGGTGTAACTTTCAGATTTGATTTGCTATACATCTGAGATTATACTGGTAAAATATTTTTTAGTTTGGAGAGAAAAATAGGTCTAAATAGGCACAAGACCACAGTTATTTGCCCTTGGTTGACCACAATACGGAAGTGGTTACGCGGAAAATAGTTCCTCTGTTTGATGGTGAATATTGGTGAATTTTTGAGTGAAAGACCTGCAATAAATGGCATGATTTAATAGAGGAGATATGAAATAGTAGGTATATGTACAATTTGACAGAATGAAAATGTCAGAATATGCATAACGTGACTTTTTGATAGGGCCTGTTTTGCCTGTTTGCGGCCATCTAGAGAGCATTCTTCATACGCATGTGATTTGGTTGAAAATGGTGGAAAAAAGAGCCGGTCAACCCAATGTTTACTGTGGCTAGAATTTTTTCTCTTGAATAGTTCTGTTGAGTTCAGGTATTTTTATAGGGGTTGGAATGCATGCAAAATTGCTATAGTGTCCAGTGCCTATATAGAACATATAGTAAAAATAACTGTGGTCTTAGGCCACATTCATCACCTTTAGAGATAGCTCTAGTTATTTATATAATATATTTCACTTTGTGAATTGTCATTGAATAAAATCATTGGAGTTCAGATGCAAAGGAATTATTTCACATGGACAGCAAACATTTAAGTTCTTTTAGCTTAACTATTATTAAAAGAAATTTACTGGCTTTTTCTTGTATAACACATGATTTTTTTATACTCAGTATTTTAGTATGTTTCTTAATCTTCATAATTTCTTTTTCCTGTATTACTACATTGTTAAGTTTTAACCCTTACCCTGCTTAATTTCTGTAATGAACTTTTCCATCTTTCAATTTGGACAGTACCATTAACTGTTAAAAGGGGTGCACACCAAAAATATACTGAATGAATGGCAGTGTAGGTCATGATCAGAGTGCACTGATGTGCAGGCTGATCATGATCTGCACTGGTCGCAAAGGCAGAAACAATTGTTTCCAGCATGATAAGGGTTAAACAAGGATCATTTCATGGAATTGAAGGTAAACACGTTTTAACTGTCCATGCTCCATCATTCATGGCAAACTTTATTTGATTATGTAAATAACTGATTTATGATAATTACTTGAATAAACAAATAGGACAACTCTGCAGTGTATCTATCAACAATATAGGCCTTTTTTCAGACTTGGATAATTTCTTGTTTTTGAAGCTACACAAAAGAGATTTGAACCACCTGTATAATTTTTTAACAAATTTCAGTACTTATCTTGAAGAATCTTGACCATGACCTTCTCACCTAGTTTTTGTTTGTTTTTGAAGCATTAGCAAAGAAATTTGTTTAACCAAGCAATTAATTTCAGGTTAGCGATATAGGGCCATCATGGCCCTCTTGTTATACCTTTTCAAACATTTAGAATTAGGTAAATCTTTTTTTCCAGCCTTTTTTCTTTTTTTCCACCATGTTTTTCTTCTCCTTTTTTTCTCTTCTTCCTTTCTTTCATTCTTGTGAAATTCAGGAGTCAGATTCCAGATCTTTTTGATAAAATAAATGGACTTAATTGTGTGTTCACATGGATATCATGTTGTTGAGACATGGTTCCCCTATATATTATTAGTCATGGCGAAAATGTTTCAAGACTTGTCTGATGACCCAGGATGAACCGTCTTAACTGAATGGAATCTTGTCTGACCTGATGTAATAACAAGAGCTGTCCGTATGACAGTGCGCTCCACTATTCGGCGATTTGACAGTAAAATGAATATATGTCTTAGTAAGAGATATCTACTTTAAAAGGAAGATACACCATGGGGTATAATTCTGTCAAGAACACATACTAGAGTTCTTGGAATTGTTACCACACATGCAGATCATGATGATAAAAATATATTTTGAGTTTCAAGTCATAACCTTATATAGTATCAAAGTTATGTCCAGAAAACAAAGAGTGTCAAAAAATTTAAGTATGAAAGGGGCATAACTGGTCAAAAATACAAATCAGAGTTATGGGGATTATTACCACTCATGCAGATGATGATGATAAAGATATAGTTCAAGTTTCAAGTCTTTATCTTATATTGTACTAAAGTAACATCAAGAAAGCGAAGATTGCCAAAATATTTTAAGTATGAAAGGGGCATAATTCTGTCCAAAATACAATTAGAGTTATGGGGACTGTAACACATATTATAAAGAAATACTTTTAATTTCAAGTCATTATCTTTTAAAGAACCAAAGATATGTCTATAAACAAAGCTTTCAAAAAAATTTAACATAAAAATAATTCCAAATATAACAACTTTGTGACCTTGACCTTGAGTATAATGAGCCGAGCCGGACGCGAAACCCCAGGTGCACAACTACACATGCTGACCAACATTCCTGTAAAGTTTTGTGACTCTAAGTCATACACTTTTGGAGCTAGGCGCGACACAACACTAAAATGACCAATTTTTACAAAGTCAGGGGCCATAACTTCTACATGACTGGACGAATCCGGACGCGAAACCCCAGGTGCACAACTACACATGCTGACCAACATTCCTGTAAAGTTTTGTGACTCTAAGTCATATACTTTTGGAGCTAGGCGCGACACAACACTAAAATGACCAATTTTTACAAAGTCAGGGGCCATAACTTCTACATGACTGAATGAATCCGGACGCGAAACCCCAGGTGCACAACTACACATGCTGACCAACATTCCTGTAAAGTTTTGTGACTCTACGTCAAATACTTTTGGAGCTAGGCGCGACACAACATTCTCGGAAGGACGGACGGACGGAAGGACGGACAAGGGCAAATCTATATGCCCCCCCCCAAAGTGGGGGCATAAAAAAATGTGTGGTTGGGGGAGGGGGGTGATGCATTATCAGGGTGGTGGACATGACTGGGTGGAGGACTGAGTCTGGGGAACAGTACAACTTTGCATGTTGATCATGTTGATAAATATTAACTAAAGGTTTGAAAAAAAATAATAATAAAAAGGCAGTCTGAAAGACAGCTAAATCCCCCGCCACTGTTATGGATAATGAAAGGGTAAACCTTTGACCTTTAGCTGTGACTCTGACCTTGAACTGATATGCCTGACTCATGAATTCTGCACAACGTCTTGATGAGGTAATGATTTGACCCAAGTTTCATGAAAATCCTTCAAGGGGTTTAGGAGATACAGAGCTCAAACCTTTGACCTCGAGTTGTGACCTTGACCTGGAGTTGACATGGTTGACTCACGAGCTCTTGATGAGATGATCATTTAACCAAAGTTCGATGAAAATCCTTCCAGGGGTTTAGAAGATACAAAGTTGACACAAAATGGCAGGCTCAAACCTTTGACCCTAACCTGTGACCTTGACCTTGAGCCGGCATGGCTGATTCGTAAGTTCTGCACATCAATTTGATAAGATGATCATTTGACCCAAGTTTTATAAAATTCCTTGAAGCGGGTTTAGGAGATACAGAGCAGACACGAAATGGAAGACTAAAACCTTTGACCTTGAGTTCTGACCTTGACCTTCAGCCGGCATGGCTGACTCATGAGTTTTACACATCGCTTTGATGAGGTGATCATTTGACCCAAGTTTGATGAAAATCCTTCAAGGGGTTTAGGAGATATAGAGCGGACACAAAATGGAAGGCTCAAACCTTTGACCTTGAGTTGTGACCTTGATCTTGAGCCAGCATGGCTGACTCATGGGTTCTGCACAACGTCTTGACGAGGTGATCATTTGACCCAAGTTTGATGAAAATCCTTCAAGTGGTTTAGGAGATATAGAGCGGACACAAAATGGAAGACTCAAACCTTTGACCTTCAGTTGTGACCTTGACCTTGAGCCGGCATGGCTAACTCATGGGTTCTGCACATTGTCTTGATGAGGTGATCATTTGACCCAAGTTTTATAAAATTCCTTCAAGTGGTTCAAGAGATACAGAGCGGACACAAAATGGAAAGCTCAAACCTTTGACTTTGAGTTGTGACCTTGACCTTGAGCCAGCATGGCTGACTCATGGGTTCTGCACATCATCTTGATGAGGTGATCATTTGACCCAAGTTTGATGAAAATCCTTCAAGGGGTTTAGGAGATATAGAGCGCACACAAAATGGAAGGCTCAAACCTTTGACCTTGAGTTGTGACCTTTACCTTGAGCCAGCATGGCTGACTCATGGGTTCTGCACATCGTCTTGATGAGGTGATCATTTGACCAAAGTTTTATAAAATTCCTTCAAGGAGTTTAGGAGATATAGAGTGGACACAAAATGGAAGGCTCAAACCTTTGACCTTGAGTTGTGACCTTGACCTTGAGCCGGCATGGCTGACTCATGGGTTCTGCACATCGTCTTGATGAGGTGATCATTTGACCCAAGTTTTATAAAATTCCTTCAAGGGGTTTAGGAGATATAGAGCGGACACAAAATGGAAGACTCAAACCTTTGACCTTGAGTTGTGACCTTGACCTTGTGCCGGCATGGCTGACTCATGGGTTCTGCACATTGTCTTGATGAGGTGATCATTTGACCCAAGTTTGATGAAAATCCTTCAAGGGGTTTAGGAGATATGGAGCGGACAGACGGACGGAAGGACGAACGGAGACCATTCCTATAACCCCCCACCACTCGTGGCGGGGGATTAAAAAGGAATGATTTTTTTGTGGGGGGGGGGGGGGGGAGAGGGTGTGACCAAGGCAAGGTGGTGGCCAGGTGTGGGTACACAACTTCACATGTTTATAATAAATGTTCATGGAAAAGAATGAAAGAAGTCTAATGAAATTCTATCAACTGGTTGGTTTGTTATGTACAAATCTGTAGATTTTTAAACAATTAAAGGGCAATAACTCTAAGGAAAATTGACCAATTAAAAAAAAATTGACAGGCATCATTGAAGTATGTTGGTTCATATTTATTTCAAGTTTCATGAAATTCTACCTGCTTGTTACTGAGAAATGGCTGCAGAGTGGATTTTTCATTAAATCAAGGGCAATAACTAAGGGAAATTGATCACTAATAAAAGAAAACTTAACAGGCATCATTGTAGTATGTTGGTGCATGTTTATGTCAAGTTTTATGAAATTCTACCTGAGAAATGGCTGCCGACGGACATTTTTGGGCATTTTTCATTAAATCAAGGGCAATAACTCTAAGGGAAATTGACCAATCAAAAAAAATCTTCATGGGCATCATCGCAGTATCTTGGTTCATGTTTATTCTAAGTTTCCTGAAATTCTACCAGCTAACTAGAAAATGCTTTTGTAAAAAAGCGCATGTCTCCCCCAATGCAAAGTCCTATAGGAAAGAAGTCAATAGGGGTCAGGAGCGAAAGTCAAAGAGACACTGATGGTTGGCTGCAATAGGGATCATCTACTTGGCATGTCCAGTCATCCCGCTAAATTTCAACACTCTTGGCCTAGTGGTTCTCAAGTCACTGTTCAGGCTCCTGTGACCTTGATCTTTGATCAAGTGACCTCAAAACAAATAGGGGTCATCTACTCTGCATGTCCAATCATCCTATTAAGTTTCAACATTGTAGGTCAAGTGGTTCTCAAGTTATTTCCAAAAAATGATTTTACATGAACAGGCCACTGTGACCTTGACCTTTAATAGACTGACCCCAAAATCAATAGGGGTCATCTACTCTGCATGTTCAATCATCCTATGAAGTTTCAACATTCTGGGTCAAGTGGTTCTCAAGTTATTGATCGGAACTGGTTATCAATGTTCAGGCCCCTGTGACCTTGACCTTTAACGGAGTGACCCCAAAAACAATAGGGGTCATTTACTCTGCATGAACAATCATCCTATGAAGTTTCAACATTCTGGGTCGAGAGGTTCTCAAGTTATTGATTTGAAATGGTTTTCCATGTTCAGGACCCTGTGGCCTTGACCTTTAACAGAGTGACCTTAAAATCGTTAGGGGTCATCTACTCTGCATGACCAATCATCCTATGAAGTTTCATCATTCTGGGTCAAGTGGTTCTCAAGTTACTGACCGGAAATGGTTTTCTATGTTCGGGCCCCTGTGACCTTGACCTTTGACAGAGTGACCCCAAAATCGTTAGGGGTCATCTACTGTGCATGACCAATCATCCTATTAAGTTTCAACATTCTGGGTCAAGTGGTTCTCAAGTTATTGACCGGAAATGGTTTTCAATGTTCAGGCCCCTGTGACCTTGACCTTTAATGGAGTGACCCCAAAATCGACAGGGGTCATCTACTTTGCATGTACAATCATCCTATGAAGTTTCAACATTCTGGGTCAAGTGGTTCTCTAGTTATTGATCGGAAATGGTTTTCCATGTTCAGGCCCCTGTGACCTTGACCTTTGATGGAGTGACCCGAAAATCGACAGGGGTCATCTACTTTGCATGTACAATCATCCTATGAAGTTTCAACATTCTGGGTCAAGTGGTTCTCTAGTTATTGATCGGAAATGGTTTTCCATGTTCAGGCCCCTGTGACCTTGACCTTTGATGGAGTGACCCCAAAATCAATAGGGGTCAATTACTCTTTATGACCAATCATCCTATGAAGTTTCAACATTCGGGGTCTAGTGGTTCTCTAGTTATTGATCGGAAATGGTTTTCAATGTTCAGGCCCCTGTGACCTTGACCTTCGACGGAGTGACCCCAAAATCAATAGGGGTCATCTACTCTTTATGACCAATCATCCTATGAAGTTTCAACATTCGGGGTCAAGTGGTTCTCTAGTTATTGATCGGAAATGGTTTTCAATGTTCAGACCCATGTGACCTTGACCTTTGATGGAGTGACCCCAAAATCAATAGGGGTCATCTACTCTTTATGACCAATCATCCTATGAAGTTTCAACATTCGGGGTCAAGTGGTTCTCTAGTTATTGATCGGAAATGGTTTTCAATGTTCAGGCCCCTTTGACCTTGACCTTTGACGGAGTGACCCCAAAATCAATAGGGGTCATCTACTCTTTATGACCAATCATCCTATGAAGTTTCAACATTCGGGGTCAAGTGGTTCTCTAGCTATTGATCGGAAATGGTTTTCAATGTTCAGGCCCCTGTGACCTTGACCTTTGACGGAGTGACCCCAAAATCAATAGGGGTCATCTACTCTTTATGACCAATCATCCTATGAAGTTTCAACATTCGGGGTCAAGTGGTTCTCTAGTTATTGATCGGAAATGGTTTTCAATGTTCAGGCCCCTGTGACCTTGACCTTTGACGGAGTGACCCCAAAAACAATAGGGGTCGTCTACTCCAGCAGCCCTACAACCCTATGAAGTTTGAAGGTTCTAGGTCAAATGGTTCTCCAGTTATTGCTCGGAAATGAAGTGTGACGTACGGACGGACAGGGCAAAAACAATATGTCTCCTGGGGGAGACATAATTACTGAGAAATGGCTGCGGACAGACGGACTAACAGACGTGACGGACGGACAACGCCATTTCAATACCCCCTCCCGATTTCATCGGTGGGGGATTATAATGATTTTGTGGTTACAATAATCATTTTGCTCTGAAAAGGATATACCGGTACATCATCCTAAATTTCCATTTGTTTTAGCTGAAAATATTATAAAGTCATATACCTTTATTGAAACTTTTTGATAAAATAACAGGTGTGTAGTCTGTTAACACTTGAAAATAACTTTGACTCCATTGAAATGAATGGTTGAAAAAAAAAACAATCAGGATCATTTACATTTGTTTAGACATTTATACTTTTTCATTTATAAACATATTGAACAAACAACAATGTAAAAGGATCTTAACAACTAATTTTGACAGTATGTAAACTTTAAGATAATCAGGGTTCAACCCATTTAAAGATTTAACAAAATTGCTTTTTTGTAGTCAATTCGGTCATGGAATTTCATCCATGTGAGCTCCTTAAATAGTTATTCTGATTGTACATGAATGGTTGATCCAGTATAATACATATATATACAGCTCAATACATGACAATATCGGTACTTTCACAAATGTTTGATCTTGTGTCAAAATCTAAATTTCTTTACACAGTAAATTCTTTAAAAACTATGATGTTACATCAGACTGTTAGGAATGATGAGGTATTGTGATTTTTCAAAGCAGACTCACAAAAATCAAAGGTGCCAATCAATACTTTTTGCTGTCTATACAGTTCTATTCATATTAACTCAAAATATGTACTGAAGAAAGAATATAATTAGATTATATTTCGACACAAAACAAGCCTCTATACATATAACGACTGTCAGTTGTTAACTACATCTCATGAGAACTGCAAAACATGTGCAACATTACAAAAATTCAAAGACTGACACAAACAAAATTCAAAGACTGACATACAAAAATTCGAAGACTGACAAAGGTAAATTCCCTATAGTAAGCCCAAGTGCATCATTTTCACAATACATTGATCAGTTTAAAATTTATGTAAAGCAATCAAACAATATGAAATTTAAGTAATACCCAAGTCAATTAAAGGGCCTTTGGTAAAAACAACTACCAAAATTTTTAAGACAGGACATGCAAGGTATTTTTTTACAAATAAAAAAAACAACATTTATTCAAACAACATTATTCCAGTTTTCTGGGTGTCCAGTTTGTGGTCCATCATTATTTTTGACTGTGCCAAACCAAAAAGTCACTGGTCTTTGTTCAAATGTCCATAGCTTACTTCCTTATGATTTCTTATTTTCAGTCTCACTGTGATAAAAACATTTCTTGAAACATTTCAAATTTGAACAGTGACAGTTCATATTCATTGTATTTCACACACATGTCTTCTACATAAGAATGTCGCAGGCTGCACATCTGCAAGTTATAGAGAAGCTTTTAAGCAGTCCAAGTTATTTCTATTTGAGACTGAATCTTGAGAATGCCATCAGTACAGAAAGAACTGAGATCTCCTGACTGCATACAACTGTCAATATCTCCGGACTGCATACAGCTGTCAAGATCCCCGGACTGCATACTACTGCTGTGATCCCAGGGCTGCATACAACTGTCGAGATCTCCTGACTGCATATAAACTGTCGAGATCTCCGGACTGCATACAACTGTCAAGATATGACTGCAAACAACTGTCTAGATCTCCTGACTGCATACAACTGTTGAGATCTGACTGCATACAACTGTCGAGATCTGACTGTATACAACTGTCAAAATCTGACTGCATACAACTGTCTAGATCTCTGGACTGCATCCAACTGTCGCTGAAAAATAGAGAACTAAGATTAACCATTTGATTTTCATTCTTTGACTGCGGGTGGGGTAGTAGTCTTCAGCTATAATATTTGTGGCACCTTGTTATTGAATAAAATTACTGACCTATAAGCCAGCAGGAGGGCTTCCTCTCACAAACCTGAATTGCATAAAGTTTACATGCACCCAAAACATTTACAAAACTTCATAAGACTAAATGTATAATTTACACAAATATATGTATAACATTAAACTTTCAAATGCTTACTGTGAAGTCTATCACATAATATATACTTGTTTTCTATATATTTTGATGTGAGTTTCAGAGAAGTTGCTATACTTATGATTGTAAACAGTGAATACAAAAGTCAAACAAGAGGGTCATGATGACCCTATATCTCTCACCTGTTAAACGTGGCCTTGGAATCATCAAGATAAACATTCTGACCAAGTTTCAAGAAGATAGGGTCATGAATGTGGCCTCTACAGTGTATACAGCTTTTCTTTTGATTTTAGCGGGTGACCTGGTTTTAGACTCCACATCATCCAGATTCTAACTTGATCTAGGAATCATCAAGATAACCATTCTGATCAAGTTTCAAGAAGACAGGGTCATAAATGTAGCTTTAAAAATGTTAACATGCTTTTCCTTTGATTTGACTTGGTAACCTAGTTACTGACCCCACAGGACCAGTTTCTAACTTGGCCTAGAGATCATCAAGGTAAACAAGTTTGTATGAAATCAAAGCATAAATGAAAACCCTGTATGGCTGAACGGGCCAAAATAGAAAATTGTTCCCTTTCAGGGGCAGCAACTCAGAACCCATGATGGAATCTAGCCAGTTTTCGAATGGAATTCATATCTTATTGTGACATAAGCTGTGTGTAAATGTGGTTAAAATCAAATGTAAAATGTCACTTCTATCGTGTTCACAAGGTAAAAATTAACAAATTTCGGCTCTTTCAGGGGTCATTCAGGGACCGTAACTCTGGAACCTATGACTGGATCTGATGGATTCAATAATATGACATGACCTATTGTTGTTAAAGATATTTTGCAAGTTTGTGTATCAAATCAAACTATAAACAAGAGCTCGTCGAACACGAAATGCACCCCCTTGATGCATTCAGTAATTGCACAAGGAACAGAAATTATGCTCACTGTAAACAAAAGTTCTATCCTTCTGGTTCAATCTGACCTTGACCTTTAACCTATTAACCTAACAAGATATCACTGTGATCTTGGCACCCACCATTTTTGAATGTTCCAAATTTCAAGACTTGACCTCAAAATCAAGGTCAAATTTCATATCTGTACAAAACACTGTGCATGTTGTCCAAATTTGAAAGCTGTGGCTTGAGAAATGTGAAAGAAGGTCACTAGATCAATTTCAAGGTCAAAGTTCATTTCGGTAAATAGAACTATGCATGTGCTTCAGATTTGGAGGCTGTAGCTTGAGAAATGTGAAAGTAAGTAATAGGTAAAATTCAATGTCAAATTTCAATTCAGAACACAAAAATATGCATGCGGTCAAAATTTGAAGCTGTAGCTTCAGAAATGTGAAAGTAGGTCACTAAGTTCATTTCGGTACACAAAACTATGCATGGGGTTCAAATTTGAAGGATGTAGCTTGAGAAATGTGAAAGTAGGTCACTAGGTCAAAATCAAGGTCAAATTTTATTTTGTTACACAAAACTATGCATGATATCCAAATCTGAAGCCTGTACCTTTAGAAATGTGAAAGTAGGTCACTAGGTCAATCTCAAGATCAAAGTTTATTTCAGTACACAAAACTATGCATGTGGTTCAAATTTGAAGGCTGTAGCTTGAGAATTGTGAAAGTAGGTCACTAGGTCAAGATGAAGGTCAACTCATGTCAAGCTTCATCTTGCCACTCAAAACGATACATGTGGTCCAAATTTGAATGATGTAGGCTATGGACATGAAGATTCTAATTCTTTTGCCTATACGAGATTTTATGAACCATGTGACCCCTGGGGCGGGGCCATATTTGACCCTAGAGGGATAATTTGAACAAACTTGGTAGAGAACCACTAGATGATGCTACATTACAAATATCAAAAGCCTAGTCTTTGTTGTTTGGTCAAGAAGATTTTCAAAGCTTTTCCCTATATAAGTCCATGTGACCCCCAGGGCGGGGCCATATTTGATCCTAGGGGAATAATTTGAACAATCTTAGTAGAGGATCACTAGATGATGTCATATACAAAATATCAAAGCCCTAGGCCCTGTGGTTTTGGACAATAGGTTTTTCAGAGTTTTTTCCTATATAATTCTATATAAACCATGTGACTACCGGGGTGGGGCCATATTTGACCCCAGGGAAACAATCTCAACAATCTTGGTAGAGGACCACTAGGTTTTGCTACATACCAAATATCAAAGCCCTAGGCCCTGTGATTTTGGACAAAAAGACCAGAAACCATTTAACTGTTCCTGGCCAATGTGACCTTGACCTTTGACCTAATGACCTCAAAATCAATAGGGGTCATCTGCTGGTCATGACCAACCTCACTATCAATTTTCCTGACATTAGGCCCAAGCATTCTTGAGTTATTGCCCGGAAACCATTTTCCTGTTCCTGGTCACAGTGTCCTTGACCTTTGACATACTGACCTCAAAATCAATAGGGGTCATCTGCTGGTCATGGCCAACCTCCCTATAAGCTTTCATGGCTCTAGGCCCAAGCGTTCTTGAGTTAACATCCGGAAACGGTTTAACTGTTCAGGGTCACTGTGACCTTGCCCTTTGACATACTGACCTCAAAATCAATAGGGGTCATCTGCTGGTGATGACCAACCTCCCTATCAATTTTCATGAGCCTAAGCCCAAGTGTTATTGAGTTATCATCCGGAAACCGTTTAACTATTCAGGGTCACTGTGACCTTGACCTTTAACATACTGACCTCAAAATTAATAGGGATCATCTGCTGGTGATGACCAACCTCCCTATCATCTTTCATGATCCTAGGCCCAAGCGTTCTAGAGTTATCATCCAGAAACGGATTAGTCTACATTCCGACCGACCGACAGACCAACCACCGACATCTGCAAAACAATATACCCCTCCTTCTTCAAAGGGGGGCATAATGAAGTCTCTGAAATGAATTATGGCTTCAAAAGCCAAAATAGCCTTAACTTTGACACTGATGGGATCTGGTCAGTTTTGGAAAGGAACCAAGATATTATGCAAATACAAGTTGTGTGCAAGTTTGATTAAAACTGACTGCAAAATGTCGTCTCTATCGTGTTCACAAGAAATTGTGAATGGATGGACCAATGACGGACGAAGGATAATCACAAATGCTAATCTTGACTCTACATGGCAGGTGAGCTAAAAAGACAGTAATCTTTATTTCTTATTTCAAATTTAATAATCCAGAGTTACACAAATTTTCAACATGGATGCCATTTGACCCTATAATAATGCTTTATGGAGTATTTATAAGCAGTAACAATCTTCTCTCTTTGGATGATTACATTAACAGTAAAACAAGGCTTGCTTGAGCATCGGAAGCTTGAGCATGCGGGCTTCCCCAGCATCTGAAGTTTTTTTTTTTTTGGTTGGGTTTAACGTCACATAGACACAATTTTAGGTCATACGGCGACTTTCCAGCTTTGATGGTGAAGGAAGACCCCAGGTGCCCCTCTGTGCATTCTTTCATCACAAGCGAGCACCTGGGTAGAACCACCGACCTTCTGTAAGCCAGCTGGATGGCTTCCTCACACGAAGAATTCAATGCCCAGAGTGAGGCTCGAACCCACATCGATGAGGGGCAAGTGATTTGAAGTCAGCGAATTTAACCACTCGGCCACGGAGGCCCCTACAGCACCTGAAGTGGTCCCCGGGTGTTTTCCTTACATTTTCTATATCTGGATCGTTTGAAAGCCGGAATAACTCCAGCCTTTTGCATATTCCCTTGCAGCCTCAACTTTCTGATGTTTTACTGTATTTCAAAAATACAAAATAACTGGGATGTTACATACCTGTAACAACTCCTCAAAGATATCCTCCTGTCTTGAGGTGATTCTCAGATCATTGTTAGAGAGGACCACCCTTGTCTTGTGTGTGCGGGCCTGCCGTGGTGTTCATACTGTTTGTATGCTGTAGTACTTCTGCCGCTGTTTGTGGGCTCAGCAACCTGGAACATTACCAAGAGCATTCTTCTATCAGAAATAAATTAGATTTAACTGAAGTAAATTTTTATCTTTTTTTCATTATAACTTTCTAAGTAGATAGAAGAGTGTTTAACTTCATTGCCTGCTTTGCTAAAGTAAGGTAAAATGTAAACCACCTGTAATCTTGGAAACTCTTACTTCAGGGTCATGCCTACAAATACACTTCACAACATTAAATTTTCTAATTCTTATTTAAAATCACCTGTAAATCAACACCATATAATTAGAAATCTCATTTGTGCAAACAATTTTCTCCAGTTTAGCTTGCTAAATTTCTAAAATGGACTGGTCCATCATTCCATTTGGGCAAAACAATTTATTATTTGAAGGGGTGTTCACTGAAAATTAACTGACTGAATAGCAAACAGTGCAGATCTTGATCAGACTGCACAGGTCACAAAGGCAGAATCACTTGCCTCCAGCAGGCTGAAGGTTAAGGAGTAACAAACAAACACAAACCAGCAGCTTTTCTATATATTTTTTGACTGCAAATAAAATAGGGTTATTATAACAGTAGCTTGATCTGGGATGCAGTATTCGGCTCTCGTGGATTTTGCCAGATCGGATCTCACGAGGCGCTTGCGCGCCGAGTGTGATCCGACCTGGCAAAATCCACGAGAGCCGAATACAAAGTCTCAGATCTAGCTACAGTTATAATGACCCTTTTATTATATACCTTTACCATTTTGATTCTTGTTTTGTTCTTGAACGAAATCTTCAATGTTTATCGATATTAAATGGAACTTTGTGAAGTTTTTATGTGCGCTATTTATAGAAATGTGTCGGGTCATGCATATTAATGAAAATAGTCCGGCAGCATACAATATGGAAGGTACAATACGGAATTTAAAAGGTACAATACGGAATTTTTGTCTGTCTGTTCATATTTAATTGTAAAATACAAAACGATTTTTTACAGAATTTATATAGGTATATAATAAATCTATTTATATAGACAAATATAGCAAAGCACTCGATGATTCACTTTTTTCAGCTTCCGTGTTATATTACTAATAAATAGAAGTAACTCTGGAGACGTCTCCTTTAAAGAGGACGTATCAAGTTATTATATGAATTTGACATTGACATTCCAGTTTCTATGACGGAAGAGCGCTCCAGATGCCACTTTAAGCTGCACTTACGCAAGAGCAGGTTATAACCATGTATTCAGCCAGAGTAGATTTTGTCAAGACGAATCACACAAGGCGCACTGGAGCAAAATGTGATTTGACCTGGCAAATTCAACAAGAGTTGAATACAAAATCCCAGATCTAGCTACTGTGATAATGACCCTTTTATTACATACATCCACCTGCTATGCTTTGCTATGTTGTTTCGTTATCAAACAAAATCTTCAATATGTATTATGTTATTTAACCGAATGTAGTTTTTGTGCATTAGTCATAGATCTGTGTCCGGTCATGCATATCAAATAAAAATAGTCCAGCAACATTCAATACAAAAGGTACAATACAGATATTTTTCTGCCTGTTCGTATTTACTGGTGAAATACAAGCTGTTTTCTTGACAGAATTTATACAGGTATATTATAATGACAAGAGGACCATGATGGTCCTGAATCGCTCACCTCTTCCCACATGACCCAGTTTTGAGTATGACGTCGTTTTTTCTATTATTTGACATAGTGACCTTGTTTTTGAGCTCATGTGACCCAGTTTTGAACTTGACCTAGATATTATCAAGATAAAAATTCTGACCAATTTTCATGAAGATCCATTGAAAAATATGGTCTCTAGAGAGGTCACAAGGTTTTTCTATTATTTGACCTGTTGACCTAGTTTTCGAAGGTACGTGACCCTGTTTTGAATTTTGTCTAGATATCATCAAGGTGAACATTCTCACTAATTTTCATGAAGATCTCATGAAAAATATGGCCTCTAGAGAGGTCACAAGGTTTTTCTATTTTTATACCTACTGGCCTAGTTTTTGACCACACGTGACCCAGTTTCGAAACTGACCTAGATATCGTCAAGGTGAACATTCAGATCAATTTTCATGAAGATCCATTGAAAAATATGGCCTCTAGAGAGGTCAAAAGATTTTAATAATTTTAGACCTACTGACCTAGTTTTTGACCGTAGTTGACCCAGTTTCAAATCTGACCTAGATATCATCAAGATGAACATTCAGACCAACTTTCATACAGATCCCATGAAAAGTATGGCCTCTAGAGAGGTCACAATGTTTTTTTATTATTTGACCTACTGACCTAGTTTTTTATGGCACATGACCCAGTTTCAAACTTGACCTAGATATCATCAAGGTGAACATTCTTACCAATTTCTATGGAGATCCATTCACAAGTATGGCCTCTAGAGAGGTCACAAGGTTTTTCTATTTTTAGACCTACTGACCTAGTTTTTGACGCACATGACCCTGTTTCGAACCTGACCTAGATATCATCAAGATGAACATTCAGACCAATTTTCATACAGATCCCATGAAAAATATGGCCTTTAGAGAGGTCACAAGGTTTTTCTATTATTTGACCTACTGACTTAGGTTTTGAAGGCAAGTGACCCACTTTCGAACTTGACCTAGATATCAAGGTGAACATCCAGACCAACTTTCATACAGATCCCATGAAAAATATGGCCTCTAGAGAGGTCACAAGGTTTTTCTATTATTTGACCTACTGACCTTGTTTTTGATGGCATGTGACCCACTTTCGAACCTGACCAAGATATCAACAAGATGAACATTTAGACCAACTTTCATACAGATCCCATGAAAAATATGGCCTTTAGAGAGGTCACAAGGTTTTTCTATTATTTGACCTACTGACCTAGTTTTTGACCACATGTGACCCAGTTTCGAACCTGACCTAGATATCATCAAGGTGAACATTCTGACCATTTTTCATGAAGATCTTTTGAAATATATGGCCTCTAGAGAGGTCACAAGGTTTTTCTATTTTTAGACCTACTGACCTAGTTTTTGAAGGCACGTGACCCAGTTTCGAACTTGACCTAGATATCATCAAGGTGAACATTCTGACCAAATTTCATGAAGATCTTGTGAAATATTTGGCCTCTAGAGAGGTCACAAGGTTTTTCTATTTTTAGACCTACTGACCTAGTTTTTGAAGGCACGTGACCCAGTTTCGAACTTGACCTAGATATCATCAAGATAAACATTCTGACCAACTTTCATAAAGATCCCATGAAAAATGTGACCTCTAGAGTGGTCACAAGCAAAAGTTTACGCACGGACGGACGGACAGACGGACGACGGACACCGCACGATCACAAAAGCTCACCTTGTCACTTTGTGACAGGTGAGCTAATAATACATATAGCCGTAGCTCTCTTTCCAGTATGACTGTAGTGCAAAACTCCTAAAAATACCATTCATAGTTTAACATAGCCCTATCACCTATGAAAAAGTAACGGCTAAATGCAGTATACAAACTAACAAGAGGGCCATGATGGCCCTATATCGCTCACCTGTTATCATTGCACTTGAGGACAAGAAGGTCCTCAGAAAAAATATCTAAGTCCAAAGGACAGGAACAACAAAGGAAAGAAATTTAACCAAAAAGAGAAAAAAACTCTTACAAGGTACAGATATGTCAAAATACACCTAAAAATTGGAGGTACCATCCATGTTGTACCACAGAAAAGTGGTCTCGGTTTTTCCCTACCGCCAAGAATAAAAAAGTTACTAAAAATAAGCTATTTATAGTAACGTAAAAGGGAAGTAATTAAAAAGAAAATTATTGTAAGTGAACAAAAGAAGGATCTGCCAAATAAATCTCATGACATAAATGAAATTTCAGATCAGTATCTTCATTAGTTACGGAGATATATCCATTTTAATTTGAAATAAAGGGAGGTAATTTGACATAAAATCAGTCCATAGTTATCTACCCTGATTGGCTGAGTGCAACTAATGACAATAATGAAATTTCAAAAAAGTCCTATAAGTACTTACTGATATAAATCCATTTTGATTACAATCAGGGGAGGTAATCAGATATAAAATAACTCTGGAACCTATGATTGGATCTGATTTGCAATGGAATCCAAGATTTATTGTTGTTGAAGATATTTTGGAAGTTTGTATCAAATAAAACCATAAATGAAGTCTCTATATGGCTGCGAAAGCCAAAATAGCCAATTTTGGACCTTTAAGGGGCCATAACTCTAGAACCCATGATGGAATCTGGCCAGTTCAAGAAAGGAACCAAGATTTTGTGGTGATACAAGTTGTGTGCAAGTTTGGTTAAAATCAAATCATAAATGAAGCTGCTATTGTGCAGACAAGGTAAAAATAGCTAATTTTGGCCCTTTCAGGGGCTATAACTCTGGAACCCATAAAGGGATCTGGCCGGTTCAAAAAAGGAACTGAGATCTTATGGCAACACAAGTTTTGTGCAAATTTTATTAAATTCAAATCATAAATGAAGCTGCTATTGTGCAGACAAGGTCAAAATAGTTAATTCTGGCCCTTTCAGGGGCAGTAACTCCGGAACCCATAATGGAATCTAGCCAGCTCAAAAAAGGAACCAAGATCTTATAGTGATACAAGTTGTGTGCAAGTTTGGTTAAAATAAAATCATAAATGAAGCTGCTATTGTGCAGACAAGGTCAAAATAGCTAATTCTGGCCCTTTCAGGGGCCGTAACTCTGGAACCCATATCGGAATCTGGCCACTTCAAGAAAGGAACCAAGATCTTATGGTGATACAAGCTGTGTGCCAGTTTGGTAAAAATCAAATTATAAATAAAGCTGCTATTGTGCAGACAAGGTCAAAATAGCTGATTTTGGCCCTTTCAGGGGCCATAACTCTGGAACCCATAATGGGATCTGGCCAGTTCAAGAAAGGAACTGAGATCTTATGGTGATACAAGTTGTGTGCAAGTTTGGTTAAAATAAAATCATAAATGAAACCACTATCGTGCAGACAAGAAATTGTTGACGGACGGACGGACGCACGGACGGACGGACTGACGACGGGTGATCACAAAAGCTCACCTTGTCACTATGTGACAGGTGAGCTAAAAACAAAATTGTAACTGATCCATATCAACAATATCATATTTGAGCCGTGCCATGAGAAAACCAACATAGTGGATTTGCAAACAGCATGGATCCAGACCAGCCTGCGCATCTGTGCAGTCTGGTTAAGATCCATGCTGTTCGCTAACAGTTTTTCTAATTCCAATAGGCTTTAAAAGCGAACAGCATGGATCCTGACCAGACTGCGTGGATGTGCAGGCTGGTCTGGATCCATGCTGGTTGCAAAACCACTATGTTGGTTTTCTCTTGGCATGGCTCATTTATAGATTATACAAGGAGCTGTGTTCAATAAATGCTTGATGCCCCCGGTGGTATCCTTGTCAATACAAAGCAACCTAAGTCCAAAACTAGGTCAAGGTCAAACTGAGGTTGTCACAAATTGACATACGGGCCTTATTTTATCTGTAGTGTAAATGCAGGTATTGCATCATATTTTTGTAAATTTTTGAGTTATTGAGGTAAATGTCAGATTTCACGCATAAAATACCTCTCATGTTTTTCTGTATTTCACAACTTAAATTTCCATGTAAATTTCATTAAATTCGGTTCAGTAATAAGAAAGTTGATATTTTATAAACTTCAGTAATTTATGTTTTTATCCCCAAAACCACTATAATGGGCCTCAAATTGTCAATTTCAATCCGCGCCAAAGTAGTTAGATTTCCCGGCTATATCATGAATCCCGTGGAACCACAAAATAGTCGGAGTCCACGGCTTAGCCGTGAATCCCATGAAATTTAGTATTTGGCGGGACATTATCCTTTAAATAGACTAGATATGCCTTGCGCACACCACCTTCCGACATTATAGACGAATCTATGTCTGAATTATTTTCTTGCTAGAAATTTATGCTCGATCGAGGTAAGAAAATTATTTGTTAGATTTTGTATGATTTTTGCATTACGATTTTTATTTGGTAAATTTTTGTTCATTCTACAGAATTCTGTAACATTTACTTTTCGGCATGTGATTTTGGCTAGTTTCGGTATGTCAGGATAATTTATTAAATTTTTCAGACTTTTGTAAATTATTTAGAAAGAGGAGTCTAAACGTTTCGTTTATATAAAGATGTTAGATTTATACTGAAATTTGTATCGTGATAATTGTAAAGCACTGTTTCAAAAACTTATGTCAAACATTTTGTTAATTATGGAATGCCATTACTGCATTGTATTGTTATGTATAAATCTATATGGCAAGTCTAGTACCATGTATGTAATATATTAATGTAATTTGTAATTGTGTGCCAGTCTATAGCACATCTAATTAATGTCCGTTGTAGTGTATGGCATTAGATATTATATGGATGCCAACTATGATATAACGTTTGATTTATATTGAATTTTGTTAATTTGTAGTTGTAAATAATAGCTGCAGTTTATCATTTCCGTATCTATAATGTTTCATCATATACTTTTCATATCTTTTTCATACTTTAACTTTAGTCTTTTAAGTAAGTAATCTTTGTAATAATGGAAGTAATAAGTGACATATTTTAATCATGTGACGTCTGAACTTAGTAGCACACGTTTTGTAAAAGTAGCACGTATTATTTATGGGAGCCTATGGAGGTATGGTGTACCCAAAGGAGCAGTTTTATGCCCTGACTTATTTGTTTTGCTATGGTGCTTACCATATGTTATATATTTTAGCTTCTTCCGCCAGACAATTTTACCTGGTGATGTCATAACCCGGAAGTACAATGCCCGAGGTTCACTTGTCTTCACTCGCCTGGATGTGATATTCCCAGCGCAGAGCTTTCGTCCCATGGTTGTGCCGTAAACCGCAAAGACGATGATTTTTGTTATCCTCTGAAGTCAGCTCAGGGATGCAATCACCTACCACCATAGGGAGCCAATATGGAATCAACGTATTCACGGTTTAAAGGGACTGGATTAGAAGATATGTTGTCATATTTTGTTTGTGCTACTTAAAGTTCGCAATTAAATTAAAGAACTGTACCACGTCACATTAGAATGGAAATATACGAACTTTGTATCTGGTGATACTGAACTTTTATTTTTTTTTCTTATAATCAGTTTTTTTTTCATATCATCTATTCATTGTAAATAATCATCTTATGTAAATAAATTTGTAAATATTGTAAAGGGTGTTGATTTGTTCTGATGGTTACTGTCGCCGGTACGGCCATTCCTGTCACAGAGGTCAGGTGAGGTTTGAAGATGAGGAATGGTCACAGGTTTCATCTGTATTAGTATCAATTCATTCTTGTAAGTGGTATTAATGCTAGACGAAACGGTCCCATTTGGTTAACCAAGAGATGGCCCATATAAAGCAACCTAAGTCCAAAATGAGGTCAAAGTCAAGGTCAAACTGTGGTCAGGTGATGTCTGAAGATGAGGAATGGTCACAGGTTATATCTGCATTAGTATCAAGTCATTCTAGTAAGGGGTATTGACGCTAGACGAAACGGTCCCATTTGGTTAACCTCGTCAACGGACCTTTATTGGGTATTTCTTTTGTTAAAAAGTACCCAATATGCTACAAAAAGTACCCAATAAACACTACGGAATGAATAGAATTAACCGTTACCTATTGTTCTCTATACCCAACAAATGTTTATTCGTGGGCTCGGACGGACAGACAGGACAATCACTATATGTCTCCCGCATCAGTAGATGCCGGAGGCATAAAAATTTGTATCAAGAAAAAATACCATTATGATGAAAATACAATACATTCTGTAAAACAAAAACCTCCCGAAGCCCTTAACTCACATTACCTAGTAAGAAGATTAAATGCTAAGATGTGCCAAGAAAGTCACATACCCAACTCAGAAGCTAATTTTTTATGACATCAATTACTGGTGAGCTGCTCTTTCCTTCCTGCTTTATCTCACTGACCATATTCTGTTTTTGCCAGCTGGTTTAGTGTCTGCAGAAGTGTAAGGTTCATGAGTCTGTTTACTATACTTGCATTAATTACTGCTTGTACAAAAGTATTTCAATAAATACATTATATTTTGAAAATTTACTAGGAAAATGTCTGCTTTTTTAAGACAGGAATTTTTTTTACTGGATAAAGCAGTATCAAATGTCTGTCCCATTTTGAACCAGAACACTTAGTTATGTCTGGTATAGGTATCTATATACAGCACAATATATCAATCTTCAGTATAACAGCAATAACAACACTCTATGTCAAATATATATATGTAGTTCTTGTAGCCCCTAAGACAGCAAAGTGAAATCATTAGATCAAATTGAAGAGAAGTTCATACAAGGATGCAGCTTGCTAACAACAAGGTCTGATGAAGTTCATCAATGGGTTCATGAAAACAAATTGTTAAGGTTTCTTTTCTTGTGTTTTTCGAATGGTTATGGGAAGAAGTATGGTTGCAATAAACTCAGTGCACTGAGGTGAATATCAGGCAGTAATGTACCAGTAACCTTCTACTTGAACAAAGAAATTCAGAATTCTCTAGCTGATTTTGAGACATTTCAATATTGGTATCCCAGAACTCCATAATCCACCACTGTATCAAATGGTTATGGGAAGAAGATAGTTTTTATGTAACAGTAGCCTTATGTCAGTATCTGGTAGCAAAGAGGCCTTCAGCTTAATCTAGGAAATTCATAATTTCCCACCTTGATTATGTAAAGAAAATAGCTGTTAATACTTGGTGCTGTACATGATGGTACATAAGTCTTATGTGGTACATGATGGTACATTAGTCTTATGTGGTACATGATGGTACATAAGTCTTATGTGGTATATGATGGTACATAAGTCTTATGTGGTACATGATGGTACATTAGTCTTATGTGGTACATGATGGTACATAAGTCTTATGTGGTACATGATGGTACATTAGTCTTATGTGGTACATGATGGTACACAAGTCTTATTTGGTACATGATGGTACATAAGTCTTATGTGGTACATGTTGGTACCTAAGTCTTATGTGGTACATGATGGTACCTAAGTCTTATGTGGTTTTGTTTGTTTGTTTTGGGTTTAACGCCGTTTTTCAACAATATTCAGTCATGTAACGGCGGGCAGTTAACCTAACTAGTGTTCCTGGATTCTGTACCAGTACAAACCTGTTCTCCGCAAGTAACTGCTAACTTCCCCACATGAATCAGAGGTAGAGGACTAATGATTTCATACACAATGTCGTTTATCAAATAGTCACGGAGAACATACGCCCCGCCAGAGGATCGAACTCACGACCCTGCGATCCGTAGACCAACGCTCTACCTACTGAGCTAAGCGGGTGGGCTTCTTATGTGGTATATGATGGTACCTAAGTCTTATGTGGTACATGATGGTACATAAGTCTTATGTGGTACATGATGGTACATAAGTCTTATGTGGTACTTGATGGTACCTAAGAGTCTTATGTGGTACATGATGGTACCTAAGTCTTATGTGGTACATGATGGTACCTAAGTCTTATGTGGTACATGATGGTACATAAGTCTTATGTGGTACATGATGGTACATATTAAGTCTTATGTGGTACATGGTAGTATTTTGAAACTTGCTATTAATACAAACAATACTAAATCAAACATGGCATGCAAGATCACAACCCCTCGATTGATGCCAAAGTCACATTGAACAGGTCAAACATTTAAGGTCTTTCAGCTTAAGGAGGTAGGTTACCTTGTTACCAGGGTAAATTCCAATTAGTTGAACTGCAGCAATTTTTTGTATTTCGTTTAATTTAATGTTTTAACTGCTACAATCTCAATTTCGTTTATCTCTGTCTCTGAAAGTAAAATTTTTATCTTGGTTTGAAGTACATGACCCTCCAAAGATATTTTATATTAAAAGAAGAAGGAAAATATGGATATTTAACACTTTTCATTGTATTGTGGTTTCCTTGTTATCCATAGAAGCCTTCACATTTGAAAATTTTACTAGTATGCACATTAGCTTTCTAAAATAAGCTTAAAATGTATATGTCGCGGGGCTCTTGTTTCCATGGTAACGCATTTTCATTCATTTTTAAACAACTATGTATGAAATTTTTTTTCTTTCGACGTCTTTAGTGTTATTCTGTTAATGACCAACATGGAATATGGTATTTAAGTAATATTATCAGCAAAATACCAAGCAGTTTACATGGTATCCTATTTTTCTTAAAGTTTAAAGTAACCATGGCAACAGAGATGTTTAAAATCGCTTATGCCTTGCTTTTTATCACAATTTCTTATAAAAGATATAAAAACAAATTATCTTTCTTGTTAATGTAGCTTTAAAACATCTTATTTCTAACGTAAATAATATTTCCGTATTATTTGCATTTTTTTAAACAAATTTCAAGGCTTAAAATACTTACAGCAGTACCCCACATCTGACATTTTTTACGGAAAAATTGTTCTGCATGCTGCTATTGTTCTTATGGATATTGTCGAAATGCAAATAAAAAGCTGAAGATTTGTTACTTAGATAAACCAGTGTCAACGCTTTTGAATTTTACATTTAGATATATAGGTCACAGGCTTCGTTTCCATGGTAACATCATTTTAATTCAAGAAACCACAATTTCCTACTGAAATTTGAACAATTTTAGAACTTAGTTTTAGTATATAAGTAATAAATTATCAACAGAAACTGAAAAATAGGTATTTCAAATCGAACTGCCCAATTTTTATTTGAAAATGGCCGTAAAAAAGTAACCTTTCATCCAACTATATTCTCAATAACATCAGTTACCATCATCAATTTTCCTACATTCCGCCAACATTTCAATATAACTACATAAAAGAAGCAAAATATTGGTAATTATGAGCGAAAGAAAATATTGGCTGCTTAAGAATAGTTCAAAAAAAGAAAATGCATGTAATTACGTACTTTCAAAATAAAATCTCTTGTTTTTGCACAGCAATCGACACGTAATGTCATGAGGACAATGACGTCATTTTATGGCAACAATGTTTTGAAGCATTTCTGCGGCAATTTAATCATAATTTCTGCATTATTAAACCACAAAGCATCAGATCTGAGACAGGTCCATGATTTTTTTTAGAAGACTGGATATACAAACACATTTAGTTTGTCGTAAACGTCGTCATAAATTGTTACGTAAGCTTCCGGTTGGGCATGCGCACATACAAATATTAAGGTAACCTACCTCCTTAACTATTCAGTTCAAATGTACAAAACAAATTTTGCAATTTTTCTTGTATAACTGGCGATTTATATATTTGTATTAGGGATGGGAACGAATACTGAAATCAATATTCGAATATTCGGTTTGCCATATTCGAATATATTCGAATATTCGGTTAGTTTTAATGGAAGCTTTAAATTTTTATTAAGTGATTAGCATATACATAACGTATTCATTTGTTTAAAGCGTGGATCATCGTAAATAAGGCCAAAAAAATGTTTGTTCCGGGTAACCCGATGCTACATAGCAAAACCCGCCGAATCTAGCGTTTTATTTTACGATTCTGTCAGTATAATCATGAACATATTTAACTAATTCAGTGTTTTAGCTTCAAAATGATACAAAAAATCAAAACGATTAGAATTTAGACCGTCGCAATTTTATCTAAATATAGCAGGTCGTCCCATTTAAACACGTGACGCACTGTTGTATTGCCGCCGCCATTTTGAAAAATTTCAATCGGCGCGTAGAAATCGTCGTGTAAAAAGCAAGTAAGACAGACTTAAACCTTCTTCAACATGAACTTATGCATCAATCATATGTTTTTCTTGATTTTATTATTAACTACTTCAAAATTTAATTCGAATACGGCCGACTGCGGATGAAAACCGTTTCTGCGGATGGTCTGAAACGTCGTACAAAATATTGTGAAAAGATCGACAATATCTACAAGTTTGGTATTGTTTTCGAAAAAAAAAATTCTACAACTTGTTACATAAAACCGGCGCCAATAAAAATGTACAAAAGATAAAAAGATATCACATTTACGCCTAATACAAACTGTTAATCCGTAGCGATGACCCCAGGTAATTATGCATTGCAATTTTCTTGTTAATTAGACATCTTTTGACATGCATCTGACACATTGACGCCTGTTGCAAACTGTTAATCCGTAACGATGGCCCCTGCCAATTATGCATTGCTATTTTCTTGTTGATTGGACATCTTTTCATACGCGATAAACTAACATGACATGGTTTTATTCTGTAGAATTAGCATGCTCATGTTGCCCAAAATCAATGATACTTATTTTGAAAAAAAAATTACAATAATTTACGAATATTCGAATTTGATTTTCATATTCGAATATTCGACCGATTTTCGAATATTCGAATATTCGAATATTCGTTCCCATCCCTAATTTGTATGTTTTGTAATCTTCATAATTTTGTTTTCCTGTATTACTGCATTTAAGAAATAATTTATAGCAAAACAGTGCTTTATCACTATTTATACATGATGGGCAGTTATACGTCAGGCGTAATAATTTCGGTGTATAACCGCCCGAGTGTATAAATAGTGATAAAGCACTGTTTTGCTATAAATTATTTCGATTCTAATATGTTCTTTATTGTAAAATTTATATCAAATATGATGGAACTGTTTCTTTGCACAAGCATGGCGCCAATAGTAGGTATAGACAGTTGGCGAAAGCCCAGAGAAAAAAATCCGTAGGCATTTTTTAGTACAATATGGTATCATACATCAAAATGTTCGTTAGGGTATATGGAATTCAGCCAGGGTGGATACCAGGCTCAAATATCCCTATTCAAGTTTTCATGAGGCCCCAAAAGGGGTGCACGTGATAAGAAATAATAATGAAAGTAAAATGTTGTTTAAATTACAGGTTAAGGTAAATCTGACTTAGATATATAATAGAGTGGAAAGATTCAATTATATAATATAATTTGAGGTATAAATGTAATTTTCAAGTGAAATTAAAGTCTAAGAGGCCCTAAATTGGGGGTTCTCCGTCAGACGGCATTTACATGATGATGAGACGTATCCAATATGTTAAAATTTACGGTACATTGGTATTAAAATGTAAGTAAGAAATGAATGTTTATTCTCTATAGTATCCAGTGCATATAAAAAACTAAGATATATTACATTTTCTTTGAAATTTCATATATAATTCAAGAGGCCCCAAAAGGAGTTACACTCAAAATGAACAATTTTAACTGGACATGCTGCATATCATTTTTGCCATCAACGTAACATTCAGTTAAGTGTGTGGATATACTCGCGCAGTCTTAAAACATTAACTGTACTAAAACCTATTGTGTAAAGTAATTTTATTGTTTTTATTACTGCAGCATCACTTACTATTGAGGTCTGAGAACACTAAAACTGAGAGTTTCGCAAAACACTTTGATACATATAGAATAAGTAACTCTGAGAATTTCAAGAAATTGTAGAGCCAATACATATACATGTTACTTCGCTGCATTTCATTTCCTTATTTTCATTTAATTGTTACTACAATAAGAGTGCGTAAAATATCGGTTTATTTGTACTAACTTTTGAGACACATATTGTCAAATTGCCCAAATATGGAATACTGAACCGATATATACACTCAAAAAAGTAAACACGCAATATCACTTTCTGGCAAATATTTCATTTTTTTTGAAAAATACAGTGTGTAAATATTTGATGTACATTGATATACACATATAAATTGCCAAACTTTTCAAAATTCCAGTGCATTTGAAGAATAGTGAGTGCTATTCTGTTCACTCTGGTGTTGGTGTCACCTTTGTTGACATCCTCACCTTGGATAAGTTTTGCATGTAAGTTCATATCTTAGCAACCAATACATGTTTTGGATTAAAACTTTACATAAGGCTTTTGTGTCATCTAACCTTTTGAAATAAAAATAATCTTGACTGAGTTTAATACAAAATGTGATTTAATTTCAACCTAGAGTATTTGGTAAAAGTTTAGCATGTACCTAAAAAACAAGGTGTATTTCAGAAACTACATGCATTTGATTAAAATTTCACATAGTGCTTCCGGTCATCAAACCTCGGGAAGTAACATATATATGGTTTTGTAAGTCTTGACCAGTCATGGTCCTTGTTAAACTTAGAAGTTGTTGAATAGTCGAGCGCAAGGCTTTTGGGCAGCTTTTGTTATTAAAATCGTTATCGGACTTTATCCATGGCCAGAACAGGCATTTTTCAAATATATTTTGCTGAAGCAGTGGTATGCCATAAGACCAATTGACATTCAGTTGTTATGAAATGGTGGAGTCACCAGATGTAATAATAATACTTCAATATGGAAAACCTCGTGTGATATTACACGTAAATGTTTGTAATCGCATCTACATCACATAAAAGTGTTTTGCAAGGTAAAAACTTCAAACTTATCAAACTTAAACTCTTGGTCAATTTATTTTAATCATTTAACAGTATCAAGACTTTTGGGGATATTTGGTATGTCATTCCTTACTGATGATCGAATTTTTGTATATAGAAATGTAATTAATATGAGTTTCTAAGGTGGTAGGGAAATGAATTACAACACAGCTCATGTAACACAAGTCATGCTTAGACTGTCCTAAAGAATGGATGTTGCATTTTTACTTTTTGTGAGTATTTTCAAAGCACAAGGCTAGACAAAACAAATTCGCAAGGACAAATATTCATTAAGAAAAACTACGTTTGAAGAAAGAACCTACCCTCTCAAACAAAACCCCCATATCAGTGATTGTATGGATGTGTACATGATTAACTTTACACTTAATATACACGAACAAAGTAAAATATATAGACCACGAGAAAGATACGGACACACAAAGGAACAAAGTGGAGCACAGATTTGGAACTGTCAGTTGCAAAAACCCAACTTGGAAAGTGAAGTAAACCTTTCTCCTAATCCTTCCAACTTTTCAGAGTTGCATAACAATGTAAATAAAAGACGTAATGGCAAAGTATGTACAATACGAAATGCTTCTGTAAAATTAGATACAAAGTAAGCCTAACACCTATTAAGACATGTACTCAGTTCTTTTAACCTGAGCAAAATAGGCTTCTAGAGCATAATAAGCCTGGAACTGAAAAAAACTGAAAATCAGAAATTTTTACAAGTATAACTATCGTTAATAATGAACAACAAAATAAACATACTTATTCTATTATCAAAATTGTAAACAAACAGATTTCACCGGTCCTGGACATTCTTGTTCTTATAGCATGAATAGAAGTGAGTATATGAGGACAAAGAAGAGCCGATATCTACAACCTGCAAGGCACAAAATTACACAAAATACTAATGATTACATTATTTTTGAAAATATTAGAATTTTCTAGCCCTTTTGTGGCTGCTTCATAAACACCACCTACCACAAACGTAGCTGGTGGGAAAATAGGTGCTACATGTTCACATGAACATCAGTGATCCTTTTCAGGTAATGAAATACTTACAATAATAAAATGTAACTATCAGCTGTGCAGTGTCATTGTGACATTTACTGAAGTGGACACACACCAGTACTGGTGTCATGTGGTACATGAAATGTTGACCTCCAGATTGAGCAGCAGAAACCTAAATACTTGACAACTGCTCCGCTGATACCAAATTGGTTAAGAATGTCTTTGACTTGCCTTTCTGGCTAGCTGAATCAAGTGATCTGATTGTTGTTTGGGGGTATATTCCAATGTTACAAGAGGAAACATGTATAGGTGACATTGCCTATGAATATAATTGTAGGCTTGCTACTAGTATATCAAGAGGGCACACATTTAAGAATAATCTGGTCTTTGAGCTATATTTATACTATGGAATATTAGTTAAAGTTCCACTTACATCCTATTAAAGAGATAAGAGTACCACCATACATATAAAATGGTGAATCATAAATCGTCATATGCTAAATATATTTCAGCAATGATTCTGTTAATTAATAACAACTTATCAATCTAAATTATTATGAAATGTGAGTAATTTAAACCCCCCTTTGGAGCCTCAATTTTTTTTTTTGGTGGGTGTGTGTGTGGTGGGGGGGGGGGGGGGGAAAGGGGGGGGTGTAAAATAACTTACCTAAGAACAAATATTAAATTGCTGTGAAGAAAATGTTCTGGTAAATTTTATGGTTTACAACATAATGAAAGAAGAGGGCAATTTACCAAACTTTTTCAACAAACTTTAAAATTTGCTTATCAATTATTCTACTATAACATGACCCCATAATGATGCCTTTTTTATTATTTTGTGAATTAGAATGCCTGTTACACACCTGAACCTTGAATACTCAACCTTACTATCGTAGAGATTTCATAAATAGAGTAAAAACAATATACTTCTAAATTATGCGATACCTATCAAAAATTTCAAAATATTTTTTTTTAAAAACCCTGTAATGGGCCTCAAATTCTAAAATAATTAGTGTGATGAACATATTTATTCATATTACAATACATGTAATCTAAAACAGATACACAATTCATCAAATAATGAAAATTTTCTTTAATTTCCCTTAAAATTGAGAAAAAACTAATTGTCCCCCTTTGGGGCCTCACAAAAAAATAAAAATGGATTTTTGAGCCTGGTATCCACCCTGGTTGAATAGAAGACAGAATAACGAACATTTTAAGGTATGATACCATATTGTACTAAAAAATGCCTACGGATTTGTTAACCAGGCCTCTTTTCCCAGTTAGCCAACTGTCTAGTATTTGTTAAAACACACCAGGACCGGAAACGGTAATACATCTTGCGACAGAATTCTGTTCGAGCGAAAATTATTGCGAATTATTCAGCAAAGTGAATAACTGATTCAGTATGTGTATAAATTAATCAAAACATTTGTGCAATGTGACATTTCGTGAAAAACATTTTATTAAGTAAAATATTTCATAAAATTTGAAAGCGCTATTTCTTGATGCGTACATGGCGCTAAATATCACGGCGTGACGTCAACATAACATCGTTGTGATGATTAAAGCATTGTTAGCCATATTAGAAAGTTAGTTATAACCCTTACCATCATGGACACGACTGATTCTGCCTTCCGTGCAGTCTGATCATGATCTGCACTGTTCGTTATTCAGCCAGTATTTTTTTGGTATTCAAGTGTCAGTGCTTGTGGCTGGTAATACTGATTTATCTTGGCATTGTTGTCTCCATTTCGTGCTTATTTCAGCATATTTGACAGTATGGACATCTGGTGTAAGTCCTGCATTACAGCTCACCTAGGTGACAAATGGGTAAAAATGTCAACAAAAACTTGTAAATGTAAATATTACAATGTCTTTTAATTGACCTAAAGGTAAAATTACTATGCTAAAATATCATTTGTCTTTACTTTCTTTCTATTATGAATAATGAATAAACACCCAGCTTGCATGATGCTATCTCATGATGGTTATACCACTAAATTCTTCTACACATAGTAATGACAGTATTGTTCGAACTTTTTAAGATATACTTACTTCTACAAATAACTCCTGGAACTGGGAACCAACTGCAGAATAAAACTGGAACAAACTAATGGAACAAACTGCAGAACACAGCTGGAACAAACTGCTGGAATAAACTGCTGTGGCAGACTGCCAAGTTATTTAAGAATTCCTTGATCCGTGGATAAGTTACACCTCGGACAAACTCACATGGACGAAAGAACAGACAGGCACATGCACATACACCAGACTGCCATAGTGACAACTATGTCGAGCTCACTGCCAGAGGGCCTGACAAAAAGTGATGTAACACTATACAATGTACTTACAATACGTCTGTGTCGTATAGCAGTAACCTTGATGATACTGTTATTGATTTCTTCATCCTTGATCGTCACCATCATACGTTACTGGTAAACACAGGCATAGCAAGGTCACATGTGATAAAGATGTTAACATTGACTGCTGCAATATTATTGGTGTGGTAACCATTATCATTAACATTCACTCCGCACTAGAAGTTATAAAATATACACAAATAAACATAGAGTAAATAAATCTATTAAGATTTTGTTAAATTGAATATAAACTTTCAAATCACTTGCACTGATTATTCAAAACAAATGTATTAACTTTTATGGGCAAATCTTAATGATTAGATTATTCATAAATTGCAGTTTACATATATTCCGTAATCAAAATTTAAAACTTTGGTAAGTATAACTACCACAGTAGTAGACAGTACCGTTGTTAAGGAGAGATCTGCAGCTGAATCTGACCACTGTCACCATGGATACAGAATGTCTCTTTACAGTCACTATTTCTGTCTCCAGTCAAAAAGTATGTCAGATAATCCTGGAAAGAAATTTTGTAATAGTATTTTAGAGATGAGTACTTAAAACTGAAGAGGTTACTAAGTCATCTTATTAGCAATATATTTATATCCTGAAATGTACAATTCATTTCAAAACATTTTGCTTAACATCAATAAATGAACTGTTCACAAATTAACATTGTAGAACTCTTTACAATATTATTTACAGGTCTTCACTTGATGATATATTCATAAAGAATACAATTTAAGAACAATTATAGCTGTCACTATTAGTGAGAAATGCCCAAGAGCATTTATTAATTTTATGACAATTAATTCTAAAATCACTTCACTGATGGCAGATGAATGGACTGAGCAAGAAACAGACCATGTTAACCTTTGACCTCTGCATGACCTTGACCTTAGAGCTACAGGTCAGAATCTTGTCCATGACACGTCTCTTAAAAAGGAATATTTTCACTGATTAAATTCAAATCCCTCGATGAATGGCAGAGTTATGAACCTGACACGAAACAGACCCTGTTAACCTTTGACTTCTAAGTCTGACTTTGACCTTGGAGCTAGGTGTGTGGGTCTTGTGCATGGCAAATAGTCTCATTATGATATTTATGCCAAGTTAACCCTTATCATGCTGGACACGACTAACTGCCTTTGTGGCCAGTGTAGGTCATGATCAGCCTGCACATCCATGTGCCATCCATGTGCTATTCAGCCAGTATCTTTTTGGTAAACACTCCTTTTAACTGTTAATAATAGACTACTAGAGTTCAAACTGAAAAAAAGACAGGTTCATTATAGAAATTTAGCAGGGTAAGGGTTAAACATACTGTAAGGACAAATATTCCATAGGAGCCAACTGCCTGTCTGTTCCCATCAGTGCAGACTGCAGTCCATGGCCAAAGTTCTTCATCTCTTTCAGTATGTGAATCTCTGATCTGCATGAGCTGTCTGTAACAAAGCAAAATTCATCACTGATTAAAGTCAACTTGTATAAGTAAATGACCACTTTAACCAACCATTCATTATCAGTTCCTATTTTGCTCAGCATAGTATTACATGGCTTCTTATGTAATAATATGTAACAAGAGGGCCATGATGGCCCTATATCGCTCACCTGAGCTTAATTGCTTGCTTAAACAATTTTTTTTGGCTAAAACTTCACTAACAAATACTTGGTGAATGGGTCATGGTAAAGATTATTTAAGATAACTACTGAAATCTGATTAAAAATCAAATTGGTGGTACAAATTTCTTTGCTGTAGCTTCAAAAACAGGAAAGAAGGTCAGCAGGTCATTCAAAATGAATATTGAAATCTGTATCAAACATTATGCTTGTGATCCAAATTTCTTTGCCACTGCTTCAAAAACAAATAAATCTATGTAAAACAAGGGAGCATCCGAGTGTAGCTTATACTGACACCAGCTCATGATTTGAACAATCTTGGTAGAGAACCACTAGAGCATAACAGATACTAAATATCTAAGCTCTAGGCCTTATGGTTAAGACAAGATTTTTTTAAAGATTTTTCCCTGTACTGGTCTATTTAAACCATGTGTCCCTAGAGCAGGGCCATCCATATTTTAGCCCAGGGGGATAATTTGAACAATCTTGGTAGAGAACCACTAGATGATGCTGCATACAAAATATCAAAGCAACATGCCCTGTGGTTTTGACCAAGAAAAGTTTCAAAGTTTTGCTCTATAAAAGTCTATAATAACCATGTGACCCCTGGGGCAGGGCAATAGTTGACCCTAGGGGGATAACTTGAACAACTTGGTTGAGGACCACTTGATGATTCTACATAACAAATATAAAAGTGCTAGGACCTGTTGGTTTGGACAAGAATAATTTTACAGATTTTCAGAGTTCTGTATGGAATTCAATTCTTTGAATAATTTTTAAAGAAGACCATCCAAGGAACATCCCTCAGTGTGAAGTTTCATCACAATTTGCTTGGTGGTTTAAGGGGAGATGTTGTTTAAGGAAAGTGTGGATGGACGCCCAGACAGCAGATAGATGCAGGGAAAGACGCCAGACGGTGAGCAATCACAATAGTTCAACCTGAGCACTTTGTACTCAGGTGAGCTAAAAATACAGACCTGCAAGGGAGATATGGGATACTGTCAACATAAGTAAACAAGAGGGTCATGAAGACCCTGGATCGCTCACCTGAGGTATATGAGACACATGTTTCAAATGTCAAACTAATGCTAAAATATTAAGAAGGTAGGTCAGTAGGTTACATTCATGGTAACTGAAAGTCAGTTTGTGCAAAACTAAACATGTCATTCAAATTTCAAGGCTTGTCTTAAACAACAAGAAAGTAGGTCAGTAGGTCAAGGTCACAGTAAAGTGATCCCTGATCACATGGGGTCATCAGGTAATTATAATTAAACAGTCTAGGAAATATGATCTGATAATTTTTTAAGTATCTTTTTTCCTGTATAACTCATAATTTTAACAAGTGACCCCCAGGACAGGGCCTCTTTTCACTCCAGGGCATAATTTAAACAAACTTGTTAGAGAGCCACCTGGCAATGCTACATACCAAATATCAAAGGCCTAGGCCTTGAACTTTCAGACAAATTTAAAAGACCTTTATTTTTTCCCCTATATAAGTCTATAATAAACTTGGTACCCCCAGGGCAGGGCCTCTTCTCACCCCAGGGACATAATTAGAACAATTTTGGTAGAGAAACACTAGGAAAGGAAACATACCAAATATCAAAAGCCTAGGCCTTGCAGTTTCGGGCAAGAAGACTTTTAAAGTTTTTTTCCTATATAAGTCTACGTAAATTGGAGACCCCCTGGGACAAGGCCTCTTTTCATCCAAGGGGCATAATTTGAACAATTTTGGTAGAGGACCACAAGGCAATGTTACAAACAAAATATCAAAGATTTTTAAAGTTTTTTCCTATGTAAGTCTATGTAAAACTTGTGACCCCGGGGCGGACCTCTTTTCACCCCAGGGGCACAATTTGAACAATCTTGATAGAGGACCATAAGATGATGTCATATGCCAAATATCAAGGCTCTACGCATTGCGGTTTTTGACAAGAAGATTTTTAAGGTTTTTCCTTTCGGTTGCCATGGCAACTAGAGTTCTTGAATAGTTTTGAAAGGGGACCACCCAAGGATCATTCCTGTGAAGTTTGATGTAATTCTGCCCAGTGGTTTTCAAGAAGATTTTTTTATAAAATGTTGACGGACGCACGACACACAACACACAACGCACGATGGACATTGAGCAGTCACAAAAGCTCACCATGAGCCTTTGGCTCAGGTGAGCTAAAAAGACCCAAGGTGCTAGCTCAGGTTAACAATATCCCCTATCACCAAAGCAGTACTAGATTATTTATTATAAAAAGCCTTATCCTGAGAAATTTCACTAAATAAAAGATGAGGATTAAATCTGAAAGAAGATTTTTCTTGCCATTGTTTTTTTTATCAGTTTCTCCTTGTTGTAAAGGTAGTATTAAAAAATCCCTGCTGGTCTATGGATTTTTTGCATTGAGCATTATTGAGGTATAATAACATAAGTTAACCCTTACCCTGCTAAATTTCTAAATTGGACTGGTCCATCATTCAATTAGGGCAATACCATTTATTATTCGAAGGGGTGTTCACTGGAAATTTACTAACTGAAGAGCGAACAGTGTAGACCATGATCAGCCTAAACATCTTGGTCTGCAATGGTTGCAAAGGCAGAATCACTTGCCGCCAGCAGGCTAAAGGTAAATAAATCATCACACATCAATTTTCTCCGTACATTTTATTACCTGCTTCTGACATACAGTGCAACCTCTGCAGAGCAACACCCTTTGGGAAATGCAAATATTGACCTCTGTTGAGAGGTTGTTGCTCTATACAGGTTAAATTGATAGTAAATTTACGCTATGGGAAAATTTGATGATGCTGTTGTGGAGAGGTTTTGCTGTAGAGAGGGCCGCTCTGGAGAGGTTGCACTGTATATCATTCCTGATTCATTTAATATCACATTTACAACTGTTCGTGGAATGCTTTTTTTTCTATTTTTTTTTTTTTTTATCCTTTTGACTTTGATAAATCTTATGTTAATATTAATAATATACAGTATATACATGTATATCTTGGGAAATGAGACTCCAATAAACTTATCTTATCTCACCTGTCATTTTCAATACGGAATCTGATACAGCTGATTGAAGCATACAGGAATGACATAGGTTTGGTTGTTTGTTGCCAAACTGTCATAATTTACGTACCTCCACAGGTCAATGGACATGTCTCCATTACTTCCATTCATGGAAACCATTATGGTTCTGTCTCTCACACTTGCTACTTAAAGTACCAAATGATTGTTGCTGATATCTACAGACATTTTGTATCTGTACTTTCTAAACTGCACCTAAAATACAAACACAGATTGCTTAGTAAGATGCTTTGACAGGTCATTGGAATATAAAATCTGTTCTAAATGTATGTCATTTCAATTCTTCTAAATCCATTGTTACTACAATTTTTAATCTTGCATACTTGAAAAATGTAAATAAAGAGTAAAGAAATTATGTCCCTTAAGTCAGTTTTGCCTTCATTATTTTGAGTGTTGGTGAGAAGTATGCTCGGTCTTCAAGCACGGTATTTTCTTCTATACAAGGATAGTTTTATGTCTTGAAAGTGTATCAAGTGAGCACTACACTGATGCCACTGTATTGTGTGCGTGTATTCCGGTTTAACGCCTTTTTCAACAATTTTTCAGTCATATAAACGACGTTGTCTACTTGTAGCAGTGAGCACAATGCCCAACTTTATAGTGCTGCCTCACTGGAATATCACGCTGTAGACATGTGACAGGATACCCCGCCCAGTCACATTATACTGACATCGGGCTGACCAGTCCTAGCACTACCCTCTTAATGCTGAGCGCCAAGCGAGGAAGCTGCTAGTAACAGTTTTGATGCGGCCGAGGATCAAACCAACAACCTCCCGCACTCGAAGCAGACGCTCTACCACTAGGCTACCGAGGCGGTTTTGCCACTGCATTGAACCATGCATCAGGTTTATCACTGGTATACATTTGGCATATTATTTACATGTATTAGGTAATATCTGACACTGAAATTAACAAGGCAGTCAGAAAGACAGCTATATCCCTCACCATTGTTATGGATAGTGAAAGGGTTGATGGTACTGAGTGGAAGCACTGAGGTTGTTAAGTATATTTTATATTCCATGATGATGACATTCATGAATTTAAAAACCTTTTAAGGGGGTTTAGGAAATATTGAGCTCAAATCTTTGACCCCTAATTGTGAACTTGACCTTGAACCAACATGGCCGACACGCATTCTGCGCATCGTCTTGATAAGGTGATCATTTGACCCAAGTTTCATGAAAATCCTTCAAGGGGTTTTGGAGATACAGAGGGAACACATAAGTGTTACAGAAGGATGGACAGATTCAGACCATTTTTATAACCCCCCACCACTTGTGGCGGGGGCTTAAAAACAAGAGCTGTCACAGGAGACAGCGCGCTCGACTATTTGGATGCTGGATAGTGAAACTGGGCACATCTGAGGAAACTAGAGCTGTCACTGGAGTGTTTAATGACTCCAATATATTGTGGATGAAGATATTGCACAATAGCCTGAGTCTATGTCAAAAATATCAACTTAAAGTAATAAGAGAGGTAAAGATAAAATGTATCAAAACACTATATAAGTATATCCTAAGCAAAAAGGGGCATAATTCATTAAATACTGGTGCCAGAGTTATGCAGCTTGTGTCATATAGTGTGGGTGATGATGCTGAACAACTATTTTAAGTTTGAATCAAATCCATTCAGTAATAACAGAGACAGAGTGAAAGTGCATCAAAACTTTAACCTGAAATTCTAAGTAAAAAGGGGGAATAATTAATGAAAAATTGGTGCCAGAGTTATGCACCTTGTGTCATATGATGTGGGTGATGATGTTGAACTACTATTTTAAGTTTGAATCAAATCCATTCAGTAATAACAGAGACAGAGTGAAAATGCATCAAAACTTTAACCTAAAATTCTAAGTAAAAAGGGGAAATAATTCATGAAAAATTGGTCCCAGAGTTATGCACCTTGTGTCATATAGTGTGGGTGATGATGTTGAACAATTGTTTAAGTTTGAATCAGATCCATTCAGTAATAACAGAGATAGAGTGAAAGTGCATAAAACTTTAACCTGAAATTTTAAGCAAAAAGGGGAATAATTCGTGAAAAATTGTGCCAAAGTTATGCATCTTGTGTCATATGATGTGGGTGATGATGCTGAACAACTATTTTAAGTTTGAATCAAATCCATTCAGTAATAACAGAGGTAGAGTGAAAGTGCATCAAAACTTTAACCTAAAATTCTAAGTAAAAAGGGGGAATAGTTAATGAAAAATTGGTGCCAGAGTTATGCACCTTGTGTCATATGGTGTGGGTGATGATGTTGAACAAATATTTTAAGTTTGAATCAAATCCATTCAGTAATAACAGAGATAGAGTGAAAGTGCATCGAAACTTTAACCTAAAATTCTAAGTAAAAAGGGGAAATAATTAATGAAAAACTGGTCCCAGAGTTATGCACCTTGTGTCATATGATATGGGTAATGATGTTGAACAATTGTTTAAGTTTGAATCAGATCCATTCAGTAATAACAGAGATAGAGTGAAAGTGCATAAAACTTTAACCTGAAATTCTAAGTAAAAAGGGGGAATAATTAATGAAAAACTTGTGCCAGAGTTATGCACCTTGTGTCATATGGTGTGGGTGATGATGTTGAACAACTATTTCAAGTTTGAATCAAATCCATTCAGTAATAACAGAGACAGAGTGAAAGTGCATCAAAACTTTAACCTAAAATTCTAAGTAAAAAGGGGGAATAATTAATGAAAAACTTGTGCCAGAGTTATGCACCTTGTGTCATATGGTGTGGGTGATGATGTTGAACAACTATTTCAAGTTTGAATCAAATCCATTCAGTAATAACAGAGACAGAGTGAAAGTGCATCAAAACTTTAACCTAAAATTCTAAGTAAAAAGGGGGAATAATTAATGAAAAACTTGTGCCAGAGTTATGCACCTTGCATCATATGGTGTGGGTGATGATGTTGAACAACTATTTAAGTCTGAATCAAATCCATTCAGTAATGACGGAGACAGAGTGAAAGTGCATCAAAACTTTAACCTAAAATTCTAAGTGAAAAGGGGAAATAACTCATGAAAAATTGGTCTCAGAGTTATGCACCTTGTGTCATATGATAAGGGTAATGATGTTGAACAATTGTTTAAGTTTGAATCAGATCCATTCAGTAATAACAGAGATAGAGTGAAAGTGCATAAAACTTTTACTTGAAATTCTAAGTAAAAGGGAGAATAATTCACGAAAAATTTTGCCAGAGTTACGCATCTTGTGTCATATGATGTGGGTGATGATGCTGAACAACTATTTTAAGTTTGAATCAAATCCATTCAGTAATAACACAGGTAGAGTGAAAGTGCACCAAAACTTTAACCTGAAATTCTAAATAAAAAGGTGGAATAATTCATGAACAAATGGTGCCAGTGTTATGCACCTTGTGTCATATGATGTGGGTGATGATGTTGAACAACTATTTTAAGTTTAAATCAAATCCATTCAGTAATAACAGAGATAGAGTGAAAGTGCATCAAAACTTTAACCTGAAAATTTAAGTGAAAAGGGGGATAATTCATGAAATATTGGTGCCAGAGTTATGGCCCTTATGTCAGATGATGTGGATGATGATGAGGAATAAGTATTTCAAGTTTGAATCAAATCCATCAAGTAATTACAGAGGTAAGTTGAACAAGCAAATTCGATGAATTGGTATCCCCCGCCGAAAGGGTTTGTGGTGAGGAATGGCAAAAAGATATATCCGGCAAAAAGTTAAGGATGTTAAAAAGAAGCAAATAATTTCATTAGTCAAAATCAATTTAACAGAAAACAAATGTTTAATTACAGAATACATAATAAATGTATGATACTTTGATCCTGACTAAAGAATTTATTTTGAATGGGATATGCTTACTGTAATAAGCTTAGCTTTTAAAATTAAATGTAGTTAATTGAAATGTGAGCTTGAAGTTTAACTGGAACGAAATATTGTCTTTGAGTGGTTTGGCACCAGGTGTTGCTGTTTAACATATTTGAACTTAAAAGAGATGTCCTTAAGAGAACACTGGTAAGATATCTTGAACATGGCTGAGGGCAAGGTTTGTGCAGTCACAACTTAACATGTTGAAGGTTTGAGCATTTAAAAAAAACAAGACGGCCATGATGGCCCTATATCGCTCACCCGTTATCATTGCACTTGAGGACAAGAAGGCCCTCAGAAAAAATATCTAAGTCCAAAGGACAGGAACAACCTGGAAGAAATTTAACCAAAAAGAAAAAAAAAATCTTACAAGGTATAGATATGTCAAAATACACCTAAAAATTGGAGGTACCATCCATGTTGTACCACAGAAAAGTGGTCTTTTTTTTTTTTTTCCTACGGCCAATAATAAAAAAGTTACCTAAAATAAGCTATTTATAGTAACGTAAAAGGGAAGTAATAAAAAAAAAAAATATTGTAAGTGAACAAAAGAAGGATCTGCCAAATAAATCTGTTGACATAAATGAAATTTCAGATCAGTATCTTCATTAGTTATGGAGATATACCCATTTTAATTTGAAATAAAGGGAGGTAATTTGACATAAAATCAGTCCAAAGTTATCTACCCTGATTGTCTCAGTCCAACTAATAACAATAATGAAATTTCAAATAAGTCCTATAAGTACTTACTGATATAAATCCATTTTGATTACAATCAGGGGAGGTAATCAGATATAAAATAACTCTGGAACCTAAGACTGGATCTGACTTGTCATGGAATCAAAGATTTATTGTTGTTGAAGATATTTTGGACGTTTGTATCAAATAAAACCATAAATGAAGTCTCTATATGTCTGCAAAAGCCAAAATAGCCAATTTTGGACCTTTAAGGGGCCATAACTCTGGAACCCATGAAGGAATCTGGCCAGTTCAAGAAAGGAAGCAAGATCTTGTGGTGATACAAGTTGTGTGCAAGTTTGGTTAAAATCAAATCATAAATGAAGCTGCTATTGTGCAGACAAAGTCAAAATAGCTAATTTTGGCCCTTTCAGGGGCCATAACTCTGGAACTCATTAAGGAATCTGGCCGGTTCAAGAAAGGAACCGAGATCTTATAGTGACACAAGTTTTGTGCAAGTTTGATTAAATTCAAATCATAAATGAAGCTGCTATTGTGCAGACAAGGTCAAAAAAGCTAATTCTGGCCCTTTCAGGGGCCATAACTCTGAAACCCATAATGGAATCTGGCCAGTTCAAGAAAGGAACCAAGATCTTATGGTGATACAAGTTGTGTGCCAGTTTGGTAAAAATCAAATCATAAATAAAGCTGCTATTGTGCAGACAAGGTCAAAATAGCTAATTTTGGCCCTTTCAGGGGCCATAACTCTGGAACCCATAATGGGATCTGGCCAGTTCAAGAAAGGAACCGTGATCTTATGGTGATACAAGTTGTGTGCAAGTTTGGTTAAAATAAAATCATAAATGAAACCACTATCGTGCAGACAAGAAATTGTTGAAGCACGGACGCACGCACGCACGCACGGACTATGTGACAGGTGAGCTAACAAGAAAAAGGAATGGAAATATATATATCTATATATAGATATATGTATATATTTATTTTTTTAGGGGGTGGGGGTGCAGGTGAACGGGAGAGGAAACAAAATTTCACATGTTGGTTATAAATTTTGATTAAAAATTAAAAATGAAAAAAAAAAAAAAAAAAAAAGGATAAAAGGGTGAAGTGGGGGGGGGGGGGGGGGGGGGCAGAGGATGCATGATCAGTGGTGGGCATGACTGGGTGGAGAAGTGAGGTGGGGGAATGGTACAACTTGGAAGGTTTGAAAAATATCTAAAATAAGAAATGAAAAAAAAATAAAAAAAAATTTTTTTAGAGGGGGGGGGGGGGGGGGGGGGGGGGGGGGGGAAGGGGTGTGACCAAGGCAAGTGGGTGACCACGTGTGGGTGCGCAACTTCACATGATTATAATAAATGTTCACAGAAAAGAATGAAAGAAATTTAATGAAATTCTGCCAAATGGTAAGTTTGTTATGTACAAATATGTGGATTTTTAGACAATTAAAGGGCAATAACTCTGAAGTTACAAAAGAAACCCGTACAAAATTGTCTGGGCACAACCACATTATAGTGCTCTAAACTCTGTTAAAGTTTCATAGTTCTAGGTCAAATATATCAAATGTTATGATGCAGAAATTGCCATATCTATAGTACCCTATATAGTTAACACTAGAAACTTCTAAGGGCCATAACTCTGGTGTTACTTGGGCAATCTGTCTGAACCTTGATGGGCCCCATAACCTCATAGTGGTGAACATGTATATGAAGTTTGTTTGAAAAAAATCTAAAATAAGGATTTTTTTTTTTTTGGGGGGGGGGGGGGGGGGGGGGGGGGGGGGGGATAGGGGTGTGATCAAGGTAAAGGGGTGACCAGGTGTGGGTACACAACTTCACATGTTTACAATAAATGTTCATGGAAAAGAATGAAAGAAATTTAATGAAATTCTACCAAATGGTAAGTTTGTTATGTACAAATATGTGGATTTTTATACAATTAAAGGGCAATAACTCTTAATTTACAAATAAATCCGATTGAAATTGTGTGTACACAACCACATTATGGT
>NW_026462820.1:0-2789 GCF_021730395.1 Mercenaria mercenaria | reverse complement strand
TGATGTGGTGCCCCAAGGAATCAGCCGGAGTTTTCAAAAATGGCCCTTTTTGCATACCGGAAGATACAGCATGCATTCTGGGTCTAGGGGTGATAAAGTCCCCAGGCCTAGCTAGAGTATTTCCGGTCTTAATTTGTGACCAAGCACTGGGCTCTTTTAGCTCAGGCTCCTTATCACTGTCTTGTAGGGGCCCCTAGTTTATTCTGGGTAAAATCAATTCGACCAGTCAGACTCTGAAAATTTTCCTTACGACACAACACGGACAGACTTCGGGGTTATGTTCCCCGTCGCCTCACGCACCGACAAATTGCACTGGCATTTTTGTATTAATTCCGGCATCATTCTCAATTGCTCAAGGGTAGCAAAAAATTGAAACCACTTGTGCACTAATACCAGATGTAATGACTTACTTCTGGACTCTTTTGTTGGACTCTTTGATAAAAAATCAAAATTAACAAACCAAAATCAGAAATAAATTTAATTTATTTTCAATTCGACTGACCCAAAAAACTTTTAAGGATCCTTTAACTTAACCCAAGGTATATTACTACCCAAATTAGGGATTTCGATTGTGTAAGTCCAAAATGTTGGAAATGTCGAATAATTTTTCAATTATTCAACCTATTACACTTAATAAGTGTTTTGCCTAGAACGTAATCGACTAAATTCAATTACGCTTCCCTGGTCCCTTTCCAACACAAGTCCACCGTTTTTAGACTGGCAAGTTGGCCAAGCCTAAAAATAAAAGTTCGGTAGCGATTTATTGGTCGGGAAATATGGGCTCTAATGAACCGCTGCCACCAATATTGTAACGTGGGAAATTACCAGGTGGAATCAGCCTGTACTTTATGCTAACTGGGACAATAGCCCAAAAAATATTGTCTAGCAACCCCAGCAAGGGCTTTTCGTGCTCCCCGCCCCAAGGGAAATCACTTTTTGCTGTTTTCCCGGGTTCAGGCTATCACCCGTAGGCCGTCCAGCCCGTACGCGAGCATACATTTTTATGATTATGATTGTGGATAATTTGTCACAACTCCTTGCCCATGGCAGTTTTCAGTTCTTTGTGGATTTCGCTAAAGGCCTGCTTTATTGCCCCAAGTTCATAGTGACTAAATGAGGCATCATTCTAATATTTCTCCACCTCTGGAGACATAAAATTATTCATGCGCGGATCAGGGGTGGGGTCGGGGGCCCAGACCCCCCCTAGGATTTTGGAATTTAATGTAATTCCTTAATTTTAAATTGTTATTTTGTATAAAGTGTACTAGGACCCCTCGGGCGGGAAAGCATGAATTTGGACCCCTTGCGAAAATGCTGGACCCGCATATGTATTGAGCTGTGAATTTATATATCGTCCTTCAGCTGTTCAGGGGTTGATAAATTATTTTTCTTTTTTAATTTTTTGCTTGGTTAGGGTTATGTATAACTCTGAATGGTCACTTTTTGGGACTTAGCATGCATATGGTATGTTTCATGATAACCGGAAAGAAATTAGGTTTTTTACTGTCACTTTTTTATTTCTGCAAATTGTAATCAGTGGTCAGTATCAAATTAAAGCCTAACCCTTTTTGAAAACTTTCTTTTATCAAATTTATCTTGTAAGCAAACTCACACAGAGTGAGGCCGTGAAAGGGTTTGTAAACGGGGACTGTACGAACGTTGACTGTGATAAAATTCGACCACTTTCTCATTAACAAACTTTTCTTCGTAGTTATATTGAAACTTCCCCAAAGCTGCAACATTTCATTCTTGATCAAATAATGAAAAGTGACCAATGTCTAGGCTTCTTGTGTCGACAAGTGAGCATCGTCAAAAACACCCTCTTTCCCCATATGCAGTAATTTTCGATAAATATTTTTAAATAGCAAAATGTAAGTCATTATTTAAACAGATTATTTACCAATTTTGTTTTTGTTTCACCAGTTGGTTGAAAGGGAATTATTAGACGGTGTGTTCAATTTTAAAAAATAATGATTGCAAATAAAATATTTCCAAGATGGTCAACTTTATCATAGCCCGGGTTTATCTCAGTACAGTATAAAATCTTGACAGAAAATCCCAGTTTGATGGGCATTTTTGGTCTTGTAATCATGCAATTCCCGATGAAATTTTTCACTGTGCCCATGCTTTACATACTATAGATTGAAATACCGATTGTGATATTTTAAAAATTGGAATTAGCAGAAAATTATGTCACTGTACGAACTTGGTCACAAAATTTTAGAATTATGTGTTAGGCAGACGGTAAGCTCAGTCGGTAGAGCACTCGCCATGTAAGCGTGGGGACCCGGGTTCGAGCCCGGGGGTGACTGAACATTTTTCTCACCTGTGGCATTTTGCACCATATGTGGGATGTTTGCTTTGTCAGTCTTACACCTTGCAATATTATGTCCATGGTCTCCGGAATTTTGAGGACAAACTTTCAATTGTGGGGGGTGTATTACATAAGGGAAGAATATTGGTGTCAGGCGCCGATTAGCCAAGTTGGTAGAGCAACCCTCCTGTAAGCATGGGGTTCTGGCTTGAGCACCGGACTGACTGCAATTTTTCTCACCCAGGACCAATAAGATAGAAAAGATTAATTTTATTTTTAGTCGGCAAGACAGGTAAAGTTCATTCTTTATAAGACATCACCGTACATTAGGGGTTTAATGACCAATCAGAGACTCAGAGCTGCATTTTCGAGTACTGCCCCGTTTCCACTTTGGTATAACAAAGTATATTTTCAATGAAAATAATTTAGTGAATTTAGAAATAATATCACACTATTTAAAAAATCAAATTAGATC
>NW_026462819.1:0-15412 GCF_021730395.1 Mercenaria mercenaria | reverse complement strand
GATCTAAATTCTGTTTAAGTTTCATAGTTCTAGGTCAAATATATCAAAAGTTATGATGCAGAAATTGCCATATTTATAGTACCCTATATAGTTAACACTAGAAACTTCTAAAGGCCATAACTCTGGTGTTACTTGGGCAATCTGACTGAAACTTCACAGGCCGCAAGAACTCATAGTGGTGAACATGTATATGAAGTTTTAAATAAATATTCCCAACCATTTCCTAGATATGGCTCCGGATGGACGGAAAGACGGAAGGACGGACGGAAAGACGGACGGAAGGACGGACGGACGGACAACGCCAAAACTATATCCCTCCGACTTTCGTCGGGGGATAAAAAAGAGAAAGTGTAAAAACCAAGGTGTGGACACGGAAAGACGCCGACGCAGACGCCAGGGCGAGTAGGATAGCTCTCCTTATACTTTGTAATGTCAAGCTAATAATTTTCTTTACCTTTTTAAATAGCCAGTGGTCTATGTCACTAGCATCCCACAATGCTGTGTAAGAAGGGAGCAAGAAGATGGGGCTCTCTGATGTAATGACTCGCACCTTAATCATCCGCAGGAATGCATTTATAATCTGAAAAAGAAAATTTCTGTTAACCTTGTGTTAAACCGAGACATCAACTAAAAATACTAAGAACAAACACATATAGAATGTCAAATTGCCTCAAAATACACCTGACCCAAGTGTAATTAATTCAAAATATTTTTATTATCTTATGTGTAACAATGTTTACGTAGCAAAAAATGATACTCTGAAAAAGGTTTGAATTTTGACAAATTTTGTCAATTTCTGACCATCCAAGAACAATAATTCAAGACTGCATATGGCATTCTGGCTGGTTATTGAACCTAAGTGAGATATTATGCCCAAAGCAATTAGGATAATAAGTTCTGTGATAACCCAGTGAAAACTGTTCCACTAATAGATAATACAACTTTTTTACAGACGTCACCTTACCACTGATGTTTCCATAATACGTCCCATCTTATGAAATGTGTATAACAACTACTTTTCAAACCCAAAGTAAGCAATTGTTCAAGCTACACACATACTACATTTTACAATGGTCTGCACAAAAGTTATTAAAAATGTCCTAGTCTCTGACAACATTTCACATTTAAATTTTTGTGTACACTTCTTTTCCTAATAGTAACAATAATTTATTTATGACTCTGATCTATGACTGCCTTTTCTATACTTACACTGTTTACAAATTCTTTTCCCTGGTCAGTGAGTTCACAGCGCCACATCTAGAAAAAGCTTTTGGAAGCACTTAACAACATCTGAGGCCTGCTTTGATGGAATCAGAAATGCCTCAACCCACTTTGTGTAATAGTCTGTTGCAGTGAAGATGTAAAGACTCTTGACTAGTTGTGAAAGATCCTATCAGGTCAACTCTAATCAGTTCAAAAGGACTTAACACCTGTAAACATATGAAAACGTGTGGTTCATCTATGCTGTCAATAACTATAGGTTATTTACTTTGTATGTGGATATATGCATGAGTTCTGCAGTGGTAATATTGCGCGACTTTAGGAGTACTGCAAAATCATTTAAATTCGCTGGCATGAAATTTCGCGCAAATTGTAAAAAAGGACTGTTTCGCACGGGCTTTAATTCGTGCATTTTCAATTTATAAATGTAATTTTTTTTTTTAAAAACTAGAGAAGCTTTTGAGAAAAGCGCATGTCTCCCACAACTGCCCCTATGAAAAATGTCTAGTGTCTCTAGATGGCTTAGATGAGTGGATCCAATTAGATGGTCTGGACGAGTGGATCCAATCAGTAATTCAAGGGCCATAAATCAAAAAAGCCTGGGCGGATTTGGCTAGTTATCGAACTTGGGTAAGGTCTTATGGCCAAACACATTTTGTTCAAGTTTGGTGAAGTTCGGATGAGAAATGTTCGACTTAAAGAGCGGACAAGAGTAAAAAGGCAGATTTTTCAGTAATTCAAGGGCCGTAACTCCAAAATGCCTGGACCGATTTGGCTAGTTATCGAACTTGACCGAGGTCTCATGGTCAAACACATTTTGTTCAAGTTTGGTGAAGATCGGATGAAAAATGTTCGACTCAGAATGCGGACAAGAGTAAAAAGGCCGATTTTTCAATAATTCAAGGGCTGTACCTCCAAAATGCCTGGACCGATTTGGCTAGTTATCAAACTTGGCTGAGGTCTCATGTTCAAACACATTTTGTTCAAGTTTGGTGAGGATTGGATGAGAAATGTTTGAATTAGAGTGCGGACAAGAGTAAAAAGGCCGATTTTTGGTAATTCAAGGGCCATAACTCCAAGACGCCTGGACCGATTTGGTTAGTTATCGAACTTGGCCAAGGTCACATGGTCAAACACATTTTGTTAAAGTTTGGTGAGGATTGAATGAGAAATGTTTGAATTAGAGTGCGGACAAGAGTGAAAAGGCCGATTTTTGGTAATTCAAGGGCCATAACTCCAGGACGCCTGGACCTATTTGGCTAGTTATATAACTTGGCCGAGGTCTCATGGTTAAACACATTTTCTTCAAGTTTGGTGAAAATCGGATGAGAAATGTTCGGCTTAGAGTGCGGACAAGCTTTGTGACAGACACACAGACACACACAGACTGGAGTAAATCAATATGTCTCCCACACCACTGTGTGGTGGGAGACATAATAATAATAGCGCGGTCTTAAATTTGCGCATTGGTTCTAGCATGAAGAACGCGAAAATTTGTCCTACGGGAATAAAAATGATTTCACAGTACATAAATAGTCTGCACATGTAGGAACTTTTAAGAATTTGTTAGATGGTATTTTCTCATAGTAATTTTGGTTGCGAAAAATGCCAGTGAAGGTAGGACAAGTCTTGTGCTCTGCAGCAATAACCATGGTAACCAGACATCAATCTAATCAGTTCAATTCTTATCAATATGACCATTTTGTGTCGATTCGCCGTAAAACCAACTCACTCACTAAGTAAACCAACGTACAACAATGTCATTTGAGTATAAATAATCACAATGTCACCTATTTTCCCATAAACAGCAAGATGAAACCCTGATTTATTGTTGCTGCTTTTAAATTAATGTTCAATTACCTTTATTTGCTGCAGTTCAGGTTTCTGTGCTGGTTTAAGTGGATCTGACTTCTGGCAGGTTATACATCACTTTACCTAATGAAAAAAATCAGAATATGAAATAAAATCAAAGCAATTTATAACATTTATTTTTCTTCAATTTCAATCTCTAGTTCTAAACTTTAAACTTTCTTAACAGATTAAATTTGTTGAAACAAAGTCTCAGTTAAGGTCTGAAATGGAGATTAACGTGCTTTTAATATTATTCTACTCCAAGATTAAGGTTCTTGTCAAGTCTTGAGACCACCCCTCGAGTGAATTTTTGTTTTAGTTTTTTTACACCACATATACCTTGGTTTATCATATACAATATACCAAACTATCTATAATAAGTAGAAGAAACTTTCACAACAGGTTATATTTTATTAAACAGCACATTTTGTCCTATATCACATGTACTTTGACTGTTCATGTTCTATTTTGTAGAGGATATCCAGCTTCTTTTTCGGAAGAATTTGTCATTACTTTTATGAATACCGTGTGTCTAAAATATTTCTCCAGGTACTCCGGGTGTTGAAAGTGTTACAATGTACATTTTAAAAAATACAAAAGTTGCAAAATGAAAGTGAAAGTTACATTATAGAGCTGTCAAAATGACCAAAAACTGCAATATTTTAAAAAATATAGCAGTTAATCAGTTTTCATTTCCTGCAGTACCTAGGTAAATATGTTAGACACACAAAAGAAACATTTAGAGAAAAAATTTGTTTGAAAAAGAACTTTGATATTTTCTATAAAATAGAATATGGACAATTGAAGTACATGTGTTTTAAGAAAAAATACATGTTACTGAACAAGGTAACCTTTACAGAAAGTATTTTCTACCCCTTCTGAACAATTCTGTATATATGTATATATATGTTATGAATATTATGGGTCTGTCAGTATGATTTCCAAAAGGAAGTGTCTAAGGGTACAGATCTGTACCTCTAGACAAGACTGTAAAGGGTTTTCTAGGGGTACAGACCTCCATTTTTCTAGAGATTAAGTGTCATTTACATTTAAAATTTCATTGAAAATGAAAAAAACAAATAAGACTTCACCAGTATTCACCTTAAACTTGGATCTAAGTGGTTTATAGATAACAACGTTCATCTGATTTGTTACATTTTCCTTCGAAACGTAAATAACCGAGGAACACCAAATAAATCACGAGGATTCGAACTGGCAGAAAAAGAAAGATATAAAGATTTATAAAAAAATAGCAATGTAATTCTACAACATACACAGTATCTAGGTTTACACGCCACTATTGTTTTCATTTATTTTTACCGTTTAAGGGAGTTTACAAGAATTTATCTGTAAGTAGTCATTAGTTTATATATTGAAGAGATAATACCTCTTAGATTTCATCAGTAAGTGTGATAAGTACTGTCGTTATGTTACCGTAATCAAAAACAATCACCAATTTCTGTTGAAACTTCAGAAAGTGTCACACGAATAAATAGTTTTCCCATCCAGTTGATAATGGACATGTACAAGATTCATATTAAATAAGTCCAGCTTTGAAAGTTTGTCAATAAATTGTTCTTGTACTCATTATTTTGTTGCTAGGTATTTGTCATTCATGTAGAAATATACCGATATCTGTAGTCAAGGTTTCATTTTCATATTGAACGATTTATTGAAAAATGCCCATAATGATGTGAACGATATGTTGCGATTTTATTAATAAAATTATAGCGAATAACTGGGAGTGATGACAGTAATTCTTTTTCATTTAACTGTTGAAATTGCCAGAGGTATTGGACCTGAAAGAAACTTAAAGTTTACATGCAGTTCTATCAAATACAAATGCACAAACAATAACTAAGTTGTACAATATTTGTTTGTAATTTGGCAGCTGTTTAGTTTTAGTGCCAGCTGGGTATAGTTTAGATATATATAGTTATAGTTTACTAAATACATGTATATAAGAACAAAAAGGCAATTAGATTCTTCGAATTCGGTCGGCTAGTTCACTTTTCTGTTGTTCCATACAATCTAACCAGGTATAAGAATTCTATCAACAGGCGAATGACTCCTTTCTGAGTTTTGAAATGTGTAAACTGCGGACAAATTTCTGTCCAAAATCTTTGTTATCAGACAATATTGTGTGTGTTTGTCATCTATTTGTTTTGGGGTGAGGTCTTAGTGGCTTTCTTTCTCTTCCTGGGTTAATCTTTTTATCAAATGGCGAAAACACACCCTGTAAACACTGGCTCCACCTCATTTTCATGTAATAGTCTACAATATGAGTGGTATTCCAACATATAGATTGTACATCATTCTTAGCATTTTGAAAATTTAAGTCATTTTAAAACACTTTCTCATCTTTTGTTTTTCTATTTCTCAGGTTATAATTAAGCAGCTTAATTTTTTCGAGTGTTATTAGTTTGGACTGCTTAACTTGCCAAAGCCTTGTTTTTTAGTTTAAACATGGTTTATTCCCAGTAATACATGTACAAATTACATTGTAGTCTGAACAAGATAAGTAGGAAAGGATAAGAATTAAATACACATTGTTGTTGAATTCTTCTCCTTAATTTTTTCGAGTGTTATTAATTTGGACTGCTTAACTTGCCTTAGCCTCTGTATTCGTTTGCTAAGCACCAGTATAATTTGGTACTTTTTTCGAGGGTGAATCCAATTTACTAGCGAATTTTGTTATTTTTATAGTTCTTTTTGTTTCTTTAATTGGTATTATCATTCTATTAATTGCTATTGTTAACTTCTTTTAGGATTATTTGGAAATCTTCTGTGAATAAAACTGTCATCTTAACGCTGTTATGTGTTTCAATGTTATTCTATGTTTTCGTCAGTTTTGAATCAAGTTGTGTTTAATTATGTTTTCAAAGCCTGGTGTCATTTCTTTGCAATAATAACACTTGTATTGCTTTACTGTACACAAGAGGGCCATGATTGCCCTATATCGCTCACCTGTTATCACTGCACTTGAGGACTAGAAGGTCCTCAGAAAAAATATCTAAATCCAAAGGACAGGAACAACTAAGGGAAAAAATTTAACCAAAAAGAAAAAACAATTCTTACAAGGTAAAGATATGTCAAAATACACCTAAAAATTGGAGGTACCATCCATGTTGTACCACAGAAAAGTGGTCTCGGTTTTTCCCTATGGCCAATAATAAAAAAGTTACTAAAATAAGCTATTTATAGTAACGTAAAAGGGAAGTAATTAAAAAAAAAAAATATTGTAAGTGAACAAAAGAATAAATCTGTTGGCATAAATGAAATTTCAGATCAGTATCTTCATTAGTTACGGAGATATACCCATTTTAATTTGAAATAAAGGGAGGTAATTTGATATAAAATCAGTCCATAGTTATCTACCCTGATTGTCTCAGTCCAACTAATAACAATAATAAAATTTCAAATAAGTCCTATAAGTACTTACTCATATAAATCCATTTTGATTACAATCAGGAAAGGTAATCAGATATAAAATAACTCTGGAACCTACGACTGGATCTGATTTGTCATGGAATCCAAGATTTATTGTTGTTGAAGATATTTTGGAAGTCTCTATATGGCTGCAAAAGCCAAAATAGCCGATTTTGGACCTTAAAGGGGCCATAACTCTGGAACCCATGACGGAATCTGGCCAGTTCAAGAAAGGAAGAAAGATCTTGTGGTGATACAAGTTGTGTGCAAGTTTGGTTAAAATCAAATCATAAATGAAGCTGATATTGTACAGACAAGGTCAAAATAGCTAATTTTGGCCCTTTCAGGGGCCATAACTCTGGACCCCATTATGGGATCTGGCTGGTTCAAGAAAGGAACTGAGCTCTTATGGTGACACAAGTTTTGTGCAAGTTTGATTAAATTCAAATCATAAACGAAGCTGCTATTGTGCAGACAAGGTCAAAATAGCTAATTCTGGCCCTTTCAGGGGCCATAACTCTGGAACCCATAAAGGAATCTCGCCAGTTCAAGAAAGGAACCAAGATCTTATGGTGATACAAGTTGTGTGCAAGTTTGGTAAAAACCAAATCATAAATAAAGCTGCTATTGTGCAGACAAGGTCAAAATAGCTAATTTTGGCCTTTTCAGGGACCATAACTCTGGAACCCATAATGGGATCTGGCCAGTTCAAGAAAGGAACCGTGATCTTGTGGTGATACAAGTTGTGTGCAAGTTTGGTTAAAATAAAATCATAAATGAAACCACTATCGTGCAGACAAGAAATTGTTGATGCACGGACGGACGGACGGACGCACAGACGACGGACGAAGGGTGATCACAAAAGCTCACCTTGTCACTATGTGACAGGTGAGCTAATAAAACAGACAGACATCAGAATTTAATCGTAATTAATAATAACAATATGCCATTCAGTATGGACACAATCGTATCAAAATATTTGCAATAAATAGTACAATCTTGTATGTAAGAATCAAAATAAGTCGTTGACACTATCATTTCAATAGGGTGTACAATACAATGCAATAAAAAGCACCACGACTTTGTGTTTTAAATGAAAAATCAGGTATGAATTAAGGCTGAAATCATGATCAATGCAAAAGAAAATATATGAAATTCTTATAATGTGACATGCATTCAGAAAATTTGCCTTATTTTTGATAAAACTCATTCATTTTTGGTATGCACCATCTAAACATTCACCCTTTAATCAACTGATTTCACCTTACCTACCGCTAATGTAAGTCATTCTCGACATATATTGACTGGGAACACTTGAAACATGCCTTTCGAAAAACATCTCAAGGAATAAGCATACCTTTATCTGGTAATTATCCAAATAACAATCGAAAATGTTAGACCACGTTTATCATATTTCAACAAATTGTTGAAATCACATCGCCTTTTCTGCTTTGGTTGTTCAATATATGTAAGGTCAAACTCTAAAACAATGTCTGGAATAAATGGAATACTAGTTAATGGAACCAAAACTAATAATGACACAGAAATCGCAGAAGAATTCAATAGGCATTCCACAACAGTGTTCACCACTGAAACAGAACCTATACCAGATACAGAAAGAATATCAAATGTTGATATATATGACACAGAAATCAATGATAGAATCACATTTAAAGCTATTCAAGAAATTAACCCAACAAAATCCCAAGGGCCAGATGAAATACACCCCAAAATCATTTATGAATGCAAAGATGAAGTCTGTAAAATCCTGACTAAAATGTATAGAAAATCTCTTGATGAAGGCAAACTTCCAAATGACTGGAAAAAAGCAAACGTGACAGCAATTCATAAGAGTGGAAATAAAAATAATGTTGAAAATTATAGACCAATTAGTGTGACATCTATTTGCTGTAGGATAATGGAGAAAATTATAAGAAATGTCATAGTAACACATCTAGAATATAATGAAATAATTTCAAACTATCAACATGGATTTAGAAAAGGCAGATCTTGTACTACACAATTGCTCGAATGCATTGAAGAATGGACTACGGCAATTGATGAAAACCATGACATAGATATCATTTACTTAGATTTCAAGGCTGCTTTTGATAAAGTTTCACATAAAAGACTGTTAAAGAAAATCTGGAGTAAACTCACTTTTAGTAAACATATAAGTACCAAAGTTAACATCGCAAATAGAAATCTTGGACTAATAATTAAAAACTTTACATATATGAACAAAGAAATGTTTTTACAGTTATACAAGTCACTAGTACGTCCACATTTGGAGTATGCATCTGGCATATGGACCCCAAAATACAAGAAAGATGCAGTCGCCATAGAAAATGTGCAGAAGAGAGCCACAAGGATGCTTCATGAATTACAAGGATTAGAGTACAGCGATAGGTTAATCCAACTAGGGATGCCAACTCTAGAGTATAGGAGAACTAGAGCAGATGTCATTGAAGTGTACAAACTTAGAAATGAACTAGATAAAACTTCCACAAACTTGCTAACTGTTAGAACTAATACTAATATAAGGGGGAACACACAGAAATTATTCAACCCTAGAGCCAATTCTATCACAAGAAAAAATACTTTCAGTCACAGAGTAATTGACACATGGAATGCACTCCCCTCCAGTACAATTGAAGCTCCAACTCTCAACAGTTTCAAATCAAGTATTAAGAAGCTGTGTGCGGGTGTAAGACGTACAATGGAACACCACTGTGAATTTCCGTATTTTTATTCTTCGCTGAATTTCAAACAACAGTAACACTGTATATTCTATTGGAACACCAATAACAATAATAAAGTAACTTAGAAATTTCCAACGTGGACAACCACTGATCTGATGGAACACCATAGAGTTTAAAAACAAAACTTCTTACAGGTGACAAACATTGAAATATAAATGCAACATTAACAATGAATATTCATAAGATGTAACATCATTGGATAACAAAAATAGGTAAACTGATTGGTCAGTTTAAGTGACAGTATATTGGCAGCTTGAGCCTATAACTCTTAAGGCTATAGATAAATCAAAACAGCATATGACAATGTATCTAATTCAAAAGTAATTCTAGGGTAGGTGACAATTTAATGTGTCTCTTTGGAACAATAATGTTTTGTCCAGCTTATACAATATTAGTTGACATAATGGTCTTACCATGTAAAAATAAAAATTAGTTTATTTGTCCAGACAATTTTGTTGGTGATAAATGTCACCTCAAACCTTAGATAATATCAGTTAAAATAGTAAGCATCAATTAGTTATGTCACAAGGTATGAAAATTGTATAATTCTTGTTAAGGCCTGTATTGTATATGGTAGAGTTGGCATGGAAAAGAAAATAAACATAGCAATGAAAATATCTTGAGTATGTACTGCAAAGTCTATAGCGTTTTAAGCACAAAATGCATTTTAAACATTTACTACAAAATATTATTTTTGGTAACTAAATATGTCTGATTTTCAAAATACTGTTATATACTAAATAATGTTGATTAATTTTATTCCTCCTTTGGGGACTCCTTAACCTAAAATATTTAAGAAGGAAGACTGTCACAATATCTGTTGATAAACAATAATAGTTTGGTTTTACACAACATAAATTCTGAAAGAAAATGTGTAAGTCTAACAATAAAAAATACTGGTTATTACATATTATCAGTTAGAAGAAATTGGGTGAAATTTTGCTGCGTAATACAAGGCTAAATAAGCACTGGTCAGGGCGGTCAAAATTCATAGCTAAGTGCTACAGCCCCTTTCAGTAAAAGTTCTGTATATTGACATAAAGGGTGATAAGACTGTGCTAGGGAACAATGTTCCTTTTTAGAAATTTTATTAATATTTTTAAATGTCAGGCCAGTCTGAACCCAAGCATAGGTGCTATGGTCTTAACTTGTAAAATCTAGATTATATGACTGTGAAGATAAATTATATTCTTTTTAAAAAACAAAAAAACAAAGACCTAAATAACTTGTTTTTACTATATAAATGTAACGCAAGTCTAATTCAAGCAATGGATACTGTGCCCAAACACGCAATTGATAGTACCTACACAAGTATATATTGCATAGACTGTGCTAAATAACTGTGATTTTTTATCTTTTTAAGAACACACCATTATAAGGAATTTTAACTGTAAATAGTAGTAATATAATATATGTCAGAATGTACATACCAATATTATGACAATTAAATGGTATAGAATAAAATTTAATATAAAGATAATTCATGATAACCAAAATTAAGATAATTTAGTACCATTTGGGAAAACAAATACAAATGGGCCTAAGAAGCGACAACGCTTAACATCTAATGATGTTCCGGGCTTCTACTCTACATGAAAAAAAAATGAACTACATGAATTGTTTCTACACTGTGGTCTTTGAAAGTTTGATCAATTACACAACTTTTTTCGACTGAAAGTTGAAATTCACGGTAATAGGTAGGCTTATATCATACATGTATGCCAGAAAATGCTAAAATTCCCCACCTCTTTTCTCTGGAAACAGGCTGATTCTGACTGTGGCTGTTTCGGACCATGGCTGATTTGGACCAAACATTTTGGCTGATTCGGACCAATGAAATTAAATGAAATGGAAAAGCAAGAGATTATTGCGGGCCAGAGCCACTCACCTAACCCCAAGCGTCTGTGGTCTGAATCAGCCAAAATATGGGGTCATTATCTACTTTTATTCAAAGTATGTGGTCCGAATTAAAATTTTTAAAACACAGTCAAACACTATTTTAATTGTTTTGATAGTTGTTTGCAGTACTTATGGTATGATAATAAGCAAAAAATGAAATGGAAAAGCAAAAGATTATTGAGGGCCAGAGCCGCTCATCTAACCCCAAGCGTCTGTGACTCAGACCACAAACTTTATTTAACAGTCAATAATGACCATAAAATTTGGATGGTTCAGCAATTTTTGGAAAATATTTTTGATTATAGTTTATATAGAGGTTTAACTTGAAGTAAAGATATAAAATATACACCATACAAGCAGGTAAGAAGTATTGACAAACTAAAATGCATCTAAATAAGGACTTTAATTATTCTTTGCATCAGCACACTGGCCATAGCTTTATCAGATCAAGTGGTTCCAACGTTGTTTGAGCGGTGAATTTTACGCCGATCAGATGGAGAAATACCGGAAATTTGTAGTATCGGCCATATTTCTCCATCTGATCGGCGTAAAATTCACCGCTCAAACGTTGGAACCACTTGATCTGATAAAGCTATGGCCAGTGTGATCAGACATTAAACTTAATAGAGTAACTTCGGGTATATTCGACACCTTAAGCATAAAAACGGTGAAGCAATTTTCGGTTCAGAATGATCGGTGCGAACATTTCATCAAAACGAAAGTAGACATTTTCTGCGTCTTCAGTATAAAACGCTGCCCAGTGTTTGCATCTACATCGTCAATAGGATGGATATTATTCTGATTGTTGTTGTCGTGTAAGTTCGACATCTTTCGGGCAAATTCGGCACCCTGGTGGAGTTTTAAAAAATATACAAGTTGAACATTTATCTTTTTTATATAGCTACATTAAAAACAGCAAATGTCGCAACAGACATAACACAACAGTTTTTATGCTGACGAGTAGGCTCTAATTTTTTCAGATTTCATAACTCGATCAAGCTATAAAAAGTAAAACAAAAAAATAATCTTTATTAATTGTCCAGCAGATTATACAAACGCCGGCTAATTGTTTCGGGAAACAATATAATATAGCCTCATTAATTATGTTTATTTATTTATTCGCTGCTGCCTTCTTTTTTGACAATGGTACCATTTTCTACCATCTGAACGGTTGGGGCAAGTTTTGATGGAGAGTAAGAGCTCTGCAACACTTCGCACGAATTTGTCTGGACATTTTAATCTCAAATAAGGCGTATTTGTTACCAAAACCTGTGGGTTACTCGGCTACGATTGTTTTAAATAACGATGTTATGTTCTTATTATATCCTATTCAATAAATTTTACTTTGCACGAATTTTGATTGTCTATTGATAATTAATTGTCATAAATTCATACTGGTCCCAGATGTAAATATGTGCACGCTAATTAAATGCACAGGTGCTTTTTTAATGCACAAATCAGTGACGTAATTAGCGACGTCAGCTTAGGTTAACATACTTTAAGAATTTGCGTGGACAAAATTAGGAAAGCGTGGATATGGTTAAAAAACACACTTAAACCATTTGTATGCCGTAAATATCCTTTAAAGACGATATAATCGAATAATTTTGATAGTATGTCGAATTTGCACAACAATGTTATATCTTGTCGTGCAAATTCGTCACCCCTAGCCAAGGTCATGCTTGGAAACCGGGGAATATTATTTGTTTCTAAATATCAACATCAAATATATTTCTGTTTGTATTTCGGTTAAGTAAAGTCAAAATGCAATTGTAAGAATAGTTTTACATACCTTAGCTCCACTGACCATTCTTACAGAAAACTGTAACTACGATTTTCGTTCAAAATGAATTTGAATGTCGAAGTTACCCGATGCGCGTATCGGAAAAAGAAAGAATGCCTGTGTGATCAAAATGTTCTCATGATGTCATATATAAATATGACGTCATATAAGTTACTTAAGAAAAATTATTCAAGGACATTATGGGTTTTTCCACGTGGATATTAATTCAATGTGTCGAATATACACGACTGTCGAATTTTCCCGAAGTTACTCTACTCATAAACTTTATTTTTACTCATGACATTAATAGTGTCAGGAAAACTTAAAACAATTTGGTCCGAATCAGCCATGGTCCGAGCCAGCCTGTATTCCTTTTCTTTGAACGACAAAAGTGGGACATTTACCTGACCAGTGTTTTGATGTCGCTGACAAAATTTATGACGTCATGTACAGTAAGTCAGACACGCCAGTCGGAAATGCTAGGAAGTATAAAATCATTTTTATATAGCTCTTTGGAAATGACCCCGCTCTACTCGTAACAAATTGGTGTTATCAAATAAACTGGTAAGTTTTGTTTTTTCATCCAATGTTTAATGAAAAACAAAAATCCGACTTTCTTAGCAACTTTTAAAGAAAATGGCGTAACAACATAAAGGGGAAATAACTTTCACGCGACCAAAAAGTAAGTAGGGCCTAAGTTTTATTTTAATACCGTCGCTTGGTGAAACAATTAGAGCTTTTCTGCGTGCGACCCTATATTAAGAACAGTTAAAACCAGTTATACCTCAACCCCAGCAATTTGCTAGTACCCATTTACAGCTGGGTCGACTGAGGCAATCGTGATAAAGTGCCTTGCCCAAGGACACACCCTAATAGGAGTAGCCAGGATTCGAACCAGTAGTCTAAATAATGAGACCTCGGGCAGACCGATTTTACATTTTGATATTTTACGTTGTCTACCTAGAGGTCTCAACCAGAAACAATCAAAACTGTGGTGGAAACTGTGGTCAATTGAAATTACGATTTATCTGTAGTCACGATTTTTCTTTAGCCCTAACTGCTTACCTGTTGTTTTAAATCATAAATAGTAAATAAAAAACATAAGAACAGGACATATTTATCAAGAATTTCTGTTGTAAAAAATTTAAACCTCTAACGTTTCAATCGTCTTCATGTAATGGCGGTCGGAGGCGTGACCAATGAAAACGCTTCGTTTATCGGTGATCGGCCATTTTCCAATATGTAGTACACTCGTGTTGAACCTTGGCTTTTTTTTTAACTGCCGTAGTTTGAATTTTTCTCAAGAAATCTCGGTAATATATACATCATTGAAAAGGAAAAATTACAGGCTTTCTATGTATGTATTTCTTTTTTTTATCCGTTGCATTATTATAATATAATTCCCGCCCAACGGATTCCATTGGGTGTTACTTACGCAAAGAAGAGGACAGTGCTACCACATTCTTTACCTTTTCTGGTTTGTACTCGGAGGCGGATATCGACAAGTCAAAATAATATAACGATATTCAACTCTCGAGTACAATTATTTGGACTATCGAACCAGGTGCCTTCACCTCCGTAGGAAAACGTCTTATCCCTCTCGACCAATGCGTCCACTAAATGCTTTTAGGGGTATATACGTGGGCAAGATTCTATAATTATACTTCATCTCACAATATAAGAAAGTATGAAGCTGTTTTACATTGTATAAAGTGCTTTATGATACACTGACTACTTTTAGCATTGGACATTGGACATTAATTGTTCCTGTGCAGCAACGGGATCATGGCAAGGTGTTCAAAAGGTCCAAAATGATGATTTTGGCATGCTATTTTTAATGGATGGTGTAAAACTTTTGTTTTGATAACTCTCTGTATTCTTGTATGAAAGTCCAGATCTTGTCAGTAATTAAAAGCACAAAACATGCACACAATTTGTAAAATGGCTACCCTGTTTTTGCTCATTAGGGAAGTCGCTACATTTAAGCCTGGCTGTCCCCGAAACCAAGTGTACCCAGCTACCTAAAGTATCATATACCTGTGTTAAACCTAACCCTACCCTCTAGTCAGTGTATTGTTCGCTCCAGTTTACTCTCTGTGTAACGATTATTGAATGCATAAAGGGAAGTAAATAAATCACCTTTGGTGATGAGCTAGCTTTTCACCAACGGGATTTGTGTGGCACTAAAACGTTACATCTGTAGTATCGTTACTGTATTATGAGTAACCAAAGGGGTCCGGCACATGAGTGGATTCTAGGGAGTAGTTATATTAGTATGATTTTTTTTTCATAATTATGGCTCTAGGACGCAAAAATAAGTCATTAAACTTAATCCACTCATGTGCCGGACCCCTTTGTGAGTAACAGGAGTTACAACTATCTCATCCTCCACATTATCAGTTACTTCTGCAATAATTTTATCATGTTTCATCCCTTCGATTTTGTTACAAATTAATTTTAAAATTAA